>NC_134483.1:546796586-547096586 GCF_040206685.1 Ascaphus truei
GTGCCCCCACAGAAGTGAGACCACACATCGTCATCCCCGCAGACTACGGGTCCGCGGTGCCCCCACAGAAGTGGGACCACACATCATCATCCCCACATGTGTCACCCGTGGAACTACCAGCCTGATACCCTTGGGATACCGAGGATACCCACAGGTGGTCTCCAGAGGTCCCACGCAGAACCACGGAACCAACCCTGAATGTAAAAAAAATAAACCTGGCCTATACATTCAATACATACACCCTCCCCCCCAACACCTACAGTACAATAATGTGCAAAATAACTATTATCCAGATATGGATAATAGATTAATTGCCCATTATTAAAAACATTAACTAGCATTTACAAATAAATAAAGTACTACTGACCTCATCAATACGAAGTGTCCGTCGTCAGCGCCTTCCTTCTCTTGCCCATACAAGACATAGGGAATACCAAGCCAATACATTGCAAGTACATTCAGATATCAATTAACCCCTTGAACACCTTATCGGATAATAACCGCAAATGTGATTAAGGGGTTAAGCCACACAGGCCCGATACCCACCCTTCACCCATGAATTTGTACTGTGGCTTCATCATGCAACTATATATATATATATACTGTATATATATACAGAGAGACAGAGAGAAAGAGAGAGAGAGAGAGATATATACAGTATATATATATACACACGTTATATACACACCCATGATGAACCAATATACAGTACAAATAAATGTAGAAGGGTTATCAAAACCATACTGCCCTACAACCAAACACTTCTCCATACATACACACGAAATTAAAATCAATTTCCTTTAATATTCATAACTGATCTCTCAATCTAAATCATCACTAAACCTCTGAAAAGCAATTTAAACAACTTACATTCCAATATAAATGATGCCTAAATATCTATGCACCATATACATTCTGCAAATTAATCAACCAAGTAAACAAAAATCAATTAGCAATCATTATTTACATCCCTAAAAATTTCACACTACATCTAGAACAATGAAACCATTAACAAATTCACGCCTAGAGCAGAACAATTAAGCCCTTGAAAAAATATAAGTACCGACAAAAATACAACCTTTACAACCAAGCCTATCCCTGACCTTCCTCAAACACACAATAAAATACCAAGGAATACATCTATCTAATTTTAAAATACTTTAAACTCACAATAAAGCATAGCAGCATACACAAAATAATTTAAACTACATCAAATCAAGCTTTCAAATCAACATCATTTCTTACCCTTTATGTATATATCTCTCTAGACATATATACATACATACATACAGTGGAAAGAAATGATATACCACAAAAAAAAAAATACACATGTTAAAAAACCTTTTGAAAAAATTAACAAGTTAAATAAAATACATTTCTTTAGTTAACTTACCATTACTTGCCCCCACCGATTCCCGTTGCGCAGCTTACTCACGGACCAATCCACGATCAGGAAACCATAAAATAAAAAAAACATAAAATAATAAACATTAAACTAAAAAATCCAAATCAATCCACGTGTCTTCTACTTGTAATCCATCTTCATCTGTATTCTTCTTTCTTCTATCTCCTTCCAGCGGGACGGGGCGGGGTCTTCTCCCCGTCTGCGGCCACGCCCTGGTCTTCTTTCTTGCCCGGAGGTCCTTCCTCCGCGGCGTCTGGCTTCAAAATGAGACGACATAGGCTTTTAAAGGCCTATGACGTCACATTTTTCGTCATGGTTCCCACGGTCCTTATTGGGCCGTGAAAACCATGTGTTTTGGCTGACAAAAAAAAAATGATGACGTCACTTAAAGGGAATGAAAGCACAGCCAATCAGAATGGCTTTGCTTCAATTGCCTTTAAGATGACGTCATGAAAAGGCACATGGCCGCGCACACATGGTACTTGAGCCAATTAGAGCGTGGGAACTTTATCCCTACTCTGATTGGCTCTGGTATACCATGTGTCAGGGGCTTGGGGGAGAAAGGATGTGACGTCATTGAAAACCTGTCACGTGGTACGGTAGGCAATCAGAGCGTGGGAACTCCATCCCTTGGTATTGTAAGGGTTAGCTTTGGTTTTAAATTGTGTTTTCTGGTTGGTACTTACAGTATATATTGATTTCTGTTTACTTGATTGGTTAAAATAGTTGACGTGTTTGTATTTACTGGTACAGTAGCTTGCAATGATATTGTTAACATTCATTTGCAGAATGTATATGGTGCATAGATTTTATGCATCATTTATACAATGTAAATGCAATGTACTGTGTGGATTAGAATGTTATGTTTTATATTGTAAGATCAGTTAGGATTATTAAATGGATTATTATTATTGTCTGTATGGAGAAGCGTTATTTGTAGGACAGTATGATTTTGATAACCATTCTACATGTACTGTATTTGTATATTGGTTCATCATGTGTGTGTATATACTGTGTATATATATATATATATATATATATATATATATATATATATATATATATATATATATATATATATATATATATATATATACATACAGACACGGCACATTTTATTTGAGTGCGGCTAGCTCCGCAAGCCTGGGGATGCCCCGGCATGCGGCATCGGGTGCCTGCGCCCCCTGCACGCGCGTCCAGGGCTCCCCGAGTGAGCCCTCGTGTCCCGCGATGTGGGGGACGGCGGAAGGGGGTTCCGGGGGACCCGGTGGACCCGGCGAGTGGAGGGAGAAAGCCCCGATCGTAGGGCGCTCCTCCACGGCTTCGGCGCGCCAGGCACATCCCGGCGCGCGCCTGGTTACTGCTGCGGCCGAGACCGGGCAAATGCTCAAATAAACTCGGCCGCAGCAGTATATATATATATATATGTATATATACAGTATATATATACACAGTATATACTGTATATATATAGGGATTGTTATTATATATATACTGTATATATACAGTATATATATACAGTATATATTTATTTCTCTTCATGTATTTATTTATTTATTTAGATTTATTTATTAATTGTGGGGCTGCTGTGCGTGATTTTTTTTTATTGTGGGTAGCGGGGATGGGTGAAGGGGGTGTTTGGCCCTTGGTGTGAGTTTAGGACTTGCGGGGGGGTTGCGGGTGCACTTAACCCCTTCACGACCGTAGCAGTTAATACCGCTACTGTCGTGAAGGGGTTAAGTGCACCCGCTACCCCCCCGCAAGCCCTAAACAACCACCGATGGGGCTAATACCCCCTTCACCCACCCCCACTACCCACAATAAAAAAAAATCACACACAGCAGCAGCAGCACAATTAATAAATAAATAAATAAATGAATATAAATAAATTCTATTAAAATACATTTTTATTGATAGTGTAGATGTGCAGAGGGTCTCCGGAGCTGAACCGCTGTGATTTTAGGTCTGGGGACCCCCTGCTCCCCGAGATACAGGCCCATTTAGGGGGTGCCGGTATCCCTCTGCTCTGCTTGGTTTACAGGCCGCGATCACGTGATCGGGCCCTTTAAATGCAGAGGGATACCGGCACCTCATAAAGGGAGCTGTATCTCGGGGAGCAGGGGGTCCCCCGACCTGAAACCAACGCGGTTCAGCTCCTGAGACATCCTGCACATCTACACTAGCAATAAAAATGTATTTCAACTGTATTTATTTGTATTTATTTATTTATTTATTTATTTATGTATTGCGGGGATGCTGTGTGTGATTCATTTTTATTGTGGGTAGTGGGGGTGGGTGAAGGGGGTATTAGCCCCATCGGTGGTTGTTTAGGGCTTGCGGGGGGGTAGCGGGTGCACTTAACCCCTTCACGACAGTAGCGGTATTAACTGCTACGGTCGTGAAGGGGTTAAGTGCACCCGCAACCCCCCCGCAAGTCCTAAACTCACACCAAGGGCCAAACACCCCCTTCACCCACCCCCCCCTTCAGGGGGGGGGTCGCGGGAGTGGTTAACCCCTTCATGACCGTAGCGGTATTAACTGCTACGGTCGTGAAGGGGTTAAGTGCACCCGCAACCCCCCCGCAAGTCCTAAACTCACACCAAGGGCCAAATACCCCCTTCACCCACCCCCGCTACCCACAATAAAGCGGGCACGGTGGGTTAACCCCTTCATTGCCTTAGCGGCTATACGCTATGGTAATGAAGCAGCATTTCTGTATTTTTAATAATATTGAGCAGGAGCAGGGGGCCCCCTGAGTTTAGATTTCTGGCTCAGGGAACCCCCTGCTCACTGTACAATATTATTAAAAATACAGAAATGCTGCTTCTTTACCATAGCGCATAGCCGCTAAGGTAAAGAACGAGTGTTTATTTATATATGTGTTTTATTTATACTGTACATGTGCAGAGGGTCTCCGGAGCAGAAACCTTTTGGTTTCAGGTCCGGGGACCCCCTGCTCCCCGAGATACAGGCCCCTTTTGAGGGTGCCGGTATCCCTCTGCTTTGTTTAACAGGCCGCGATCACGTGATCGGGACCTTTAAACGCAGAGGGATACTGGCACCTCATAAAGGGGTCTGTATCTCGGGAAGCAGGGGGTCCCCCGACCTGAAACCAGTGCGGTTCAGCTCCCGAGACCCCCTGCACATCTTCACTACTGTATAAATAAAAATGTATTGAAAATAAGTTTTAATTTGCCGATGTTTATGCAGAGAGAGAGCAGCGGATCTCTCTCTGCTGCAAACACATCTCGCCCTCGCCGGCCCATAGTATCATTTATGTATGTGCATATACAGTACTGTATGTGTACAGTACTGTATGTTAGGGGTTATAGGGGTTGTTGTTATACAGTATATATATATACTGTATATATACAGTACTGTATATATATACTGCATTACAATTCATGAATTTATGCCATCTGGTGGACACGCGAAGCATTGCAGCCTATTAAATCCTGATCATTATCATTTAACAGATCACCCGCCCGTCAGCCAAGCATGAACCGTGGCTTGGAAGGCAAATGCAATGCGGCTTGTCAGAGGTGAGGAGCGGCGCATTCCAGGTATCTGCCAGGTACAAACTGGTTATTTGCTCGAATAAAGTGTGTCGCAGCAGTATATATATATATATAGATCAACTAATGTGATTAAAAAATATTTTTAACTCAAAAGAAGTGCTGTGTTTGTGTATCAACATGTAAAATGATATAAACCGGTTAAAATTAAATTGATTAAAAAGAGGTTACTGCTGCTGTTCTCATGGAATGGCTCCACAACCCGTAGTACTATAGCAAAAAACAAAAAGAGAAAACAGCGCAAAACCTTATAGTGTGGTATATATGTATTATATTGATATATATCAGCAGGTGAGTATCGCACGTACATCAATCAAAATGGATATAAGCATGACATGTTAGGGACATTTTACCACATCACTGCATCTGATTGCATCAGTTCAGACCAGGTGAGAAAGCCTTGAGATACCCTTGAGAAAGCGCTCTGTGAAGCGTGAAACGTTGGTAGGGCTCTCCATTGCCCTGTTTTTATATGACCAATAAATAATCTTTTTATGGGATACGCACCATCCTTTCTACTTTTTTGATACCTACAGTAGTGCTCTTCCAGTTTTTCTCCTTCTCTACTAGCCTACCCCTTGGACGGAAGCAAACCTGGGGAACCCTCACCTTTGGATCGCATAGACTGTGCAGCACTCAGAGTGAGTCAATCGCTTGCTACATGTTTTCCTGTTCAGGACTTTATTTAGACAATTGGTACGTTATAGGGTGTTATTATGCTCAATCTTCCTGGTGTTATTATTAAAACAGCGTCACTTATTAGTGAGCTTACCATCCGGGACTGCACCCAGTACCTGTCTTCTATCACGTTTATGTTTAGGGGTCCCACCTACAAGTATCTGGTTATTCATTCATTCATTTATCCTACTGTTGGGGTTTTTAGCATTACGCAGTCACATGGTCAGACCAGGTGAGGAAATCAAACCCCATCTCTCTCAGGTGGTTGCCTCTAGAGTGCTTTCGCCTCAGTCGGTGCACGTATCACTGTGTGGAGGAACACTGCTGCCGTAGATACGAAGCGACGCGGACTAATCACTGGATCTGTATGTCGGATCTCCGGGAGCACACTGATGACGTCATCAAGACTCTGTCGTGTCTTTTGCAAATTTTGCTGATAGAATACGGGCCTGAAATCCCCACTGTTAAAGATTCAGGTTAGGAATGTCCTATCATTCTCTCATGTAGCCAAGTAAGGAGCATACAAAGCCGAGGCTATTGTATTTTGTAATCCAATGTGTGTACGTCTGCTTCAATGGAATAAATGACAATTTGTTTTATCGGTTTTGCTCAGTGATATGATCCCGGTATAAAGGTGTAAATGCCTTGTCTCCCGTGACAATGTCAAATACATTATTTTATTGTAAACATATTCAACATCAACCTCTCTCATCAACTAAACTTTGTGTTTCACTGTCTCCTCTTCTTCACTGTACTGTAACGCCTGTATGCCCGCAGACCTGGCCAGTCCTCAGTACTGAGGTGGGTAAAGGTATAACGCGCACCCACAGCAGTGAGGGCAATCCCGGAGTGTGGTAAGTTGCGTTGCTGGGCCTGGTGTGAAAGGGTTAAAGTTATACTTGCTGATTTCAGGGTGCCAGAAGTCAGAGGGTTAATGTCCAAGAGCCAGGTGTCAGGGGCAGGAGCAAGCAGCGTAGTGGGGTCCAAAGCAGAGTCCAGGGTTAGCGAGGTACACGTAGTCAAACAGAGCCATGATCAATCCAAAGGAATCCAAGCAGGGACAGGAACCAGAGCTGAAACAGATAACAGAGCTTGGCATAGACACTGCACACAGGAGAGCTATGCAGAGCAAGGAAGGAGAGGGAATAGTGGGGTTATAAAGGAAGGAGGGCCAATAGAAGCAAAGGGTGGAGCAGAGGTTTGTCTGGGAGCTTGCAGGGATAGGTCCAGTTGAGCAGGGAAGGAAACAGGTGTGTAATCCAAAGTAATAGCCTGCAGCCGACGGGGGGTGGAGCCAGCGGTGCGAGAAGGCTGGTAAAAGGATCGGGTACAGGAACACCAGAGGGGAGGAAGAAGAGGGGAAGGCTGCTGGGGTGAAACCCATAGTTAATGAAGAAAGGCAACTCTTGCGTGGACTCATTCTTCAGCGAATTAATAGCGTACTCCGCCCAGGGTAATAGGTCCACCCAATTGTCTTGAGATTCTGACACAAAGCATCTGAGATACTATTCCAAGGTCTGATTAATTCTCTCTGTCTGGCCGTTGATCTGCGGGTGATAACCCGAGGAAAAGAGAAGGGAAATGCCAAGTCTCTGAGAGAACGCTCGCCAAAACTTAGAAATGAATTGAGTACCTCTGTCTGAAACAATGGAAAGAGGCACGCCATGTAACCTGAAAATTTCTTTAGAAAAAATGTCAGCCAAGCTAGCTGAATTGGTGAGACCCTTGAGGAGTATAAAGTGTGTGCTTGGAAAACCTGTCCACTACCACAAGGATCAAATTCATCCCTTTAGAATTTGGAAGTTCCACAATAAAGTCCATGGAGATATGCTTCCAAGGCCGTTCCAAATGGGAAGAGGCAGGAGGAGACCAGAAGGTTTGTGTCGGTCAGACTTGCTCTGAGCACAGACTGGACAAGCTCTGGTGAAATCAAAAATGTCTTTGTTCATTTTAGGCAACCAAAAGGTCCGTTTATTAAGATCCACTGTCCTCTTGAAGCCTGGATGACCAGCAGATCTAGAAGAATGCCCCCAATGTAGGATCTTGTGGTGAAAACGTGGAGCAGCGTACAGACGTCCTTCTGGCACCTTAAATCTCCTAGGGATATGAGCCTGGGCTTTATTGATTTCATCCAGGATATCAAAATTATTAGCAGAAATAATATATTTTGCAGGGAGAATTGTCTCTCAAGATTCGTTAGATCCTTCCTCCATAGAGAATTGGAGAGAAAGAGCATCAGCCTTGATATTCCTGGTACCTGGGATATATGAAATCGTGTAATTGAGATGAGAGAAAAACAGTGCCCAGCGTGCTTGACTGGATCCAAGACGACGAGCCCCCTCAATGTATAATAAGTTTTTATGATCGGTGAGAATAGCTACTGGCTCTTTGGTACCCTCGAGGAGATGTCTCCATTCCTGCAGGGCTAATTTGATAGCCAAAAGTTCACGGTTCCCGACATCATAATTTCTCTCGGCCGAAGAGAATTTCCTGGAAAAGAATCCACACGGATAGAGTCTTTCTTGTGGAGAAGATCTTTGTGAGAGTACTGCCCCAGCTCCCACATCAGAAGTGTCTACCTGCAGGGTGAAAGGAAGGGATGTATCCGGATGCCGAAGGATGGGGGCAGAGACGAAAGCTCTTTTGAGGAACTCAAAGGCTTTGATGGCTGCAGAGGACCATGCTGTTGGATCAGCCCCTTTTTTGGTCAGAGCAGTAATGGGTAGAGCAATAGTAGAGAAATTACGGATTAATTTTCGGTAGTAGTTAGAAAAGCCAAGGAAACGCTGAATGGCTTTTAGGGAGTTCGGGAACGGTCAATACAGAACAGACTTTAATTTCTCAGGATCCATGGTGAAACCTTTATCGGAGATTATATAGCCAAGGAAGGCTGTGGAAGATTGGTGGAAGAGACATTTCTCAATCTTCGCGTAGAGGCTATTACCACGAAGCCGAGAGAGAACCAGTTTGATGTGACGAATGACGAAAATACCCAGAATGTCCCAGAAGATATCATTCATAAATTCTTGGAAGACTGCCTGAGCATTGCAGAGGCCGAACGGCATCACTAGGTATTCATAATGACCTGAACGCGTGTTAAACACAGTTTTCCATTCATCACCTTCTCGTATTCGGATCAGATTGTAGGCTCCTCTCAAGTCAAGTTTAGAAAATATAGAGGCTCCTTGGAGCCGATCAAAGAGTTCCGAAATAATAGCAGAGGGTACCGGGTTTTAACTGTAATCTTGTTAAGCCCACGAAAGTAGATACAGGGTCTTAACGAGCCAGCCTTCTTTTTCACAAAGAAGAAACCTGCCCTGGCGGGGGAGGTGGAATTCCGGATAAATCCTTTCTTAAGATTCTCCTGGATGTAGGTCGCCATAAGCACAGTCTCGGGCATGGATAAGGGATTTGAGTTAGACTTGGGGAGTGTGGTTCCAGGAATTAATTCAATAGGACAGTCGTACAAACGATGAGGTGGTAGAACTTCAGCCTGAGTTTTGTTAAAGACATCTAAAAAGTCATGGTATACATCCGGAAGGGTACAGAGAAGAACTGGTGTTGAGACCAGCGAGCACGGTAACGGGAGGAGTGACCATCTTCTCCAAGGTAGGAGCCCACTGGATCGGTAATTCGTTGGTCCAATCAACACACGGGTTGTGAAGCTGGAGCCATGGCAATCCTAGAATAACCTGGAAAGTAGGAGAGTGGAAAACATTGAAGATGATGACTTCAGTATGACCATCCGCGGTGGTCAGGGTGAGAGGAATAGATTCCCAAATAATGAAGGCTGGTTGGAGCGGTCGACCGTCGATAGCCTCCTGGCCGATGGGTGACTTCTTCTTGACAAATGGGATTTGATTGTTGCAGGCATAGTCGTGATCCAAAAAGTTACCACCAGACCCGGAGTCGATCAAAGGCTTCAACCTCTACCTTAACATTAGGACCCACAAGAGTTATGGGGAGAAGGATTCTCTTCGGTAGCTCTTCGGGGGAAGAGGGGCAAGGAGAATTGGTACCCAGTAGAAGCCCCTCTACCTTTACTGGGCGTTCTCGTATCCCGGTTTCAGACGACAGTGACGTAGTTGGTGTTCCGGGAAACCGCAGTAGTAGCAGAGTCCCTCCTCTCGACAGCGTGTTCTCTCAGCGGTCCGAAGCTCTTGGCTACCGATTTGCATCTGTTCGGGGGTGTCCAGAACAGGAAGAGCCAAAGGAGGAGACTTAGGAGAAACAGGCAAGGGTGACAGTAAACGGGCAAGCTGGCGCTCGTTGCATCGCTCTTGAATGCGCTGGTCCATCCAGATGCTGAGGGCAATGAGATCCACTAGAGATGAGGGACAAACATGTGCTGCGAGGTCATCCTTGAGGGATTCAGACAAGCCCTGCCAGTTTGCTGCGGCGAGAGCTTCATCATTCTACTGAGTCTCTGCGGCGATGGTGTGGAACTCCTCCGCGTATCTTGCAGCCGAACTGCGACCCTAGGAGAGATGAAACAAGGAAGAAGAGGCAGTCTCCCTATGTGCTGGGGTGTCAAAGACCTGCTGGAACTCTCGCCGGAATTTGGGGTAGTCCTGAGTTAAATCAGATCTTTACTGCCAGAGGGGGGAAGCCCAAGCGAGAGCGTCGCCAGTGAGCAGGGCATAGACAAAGGCCACTTTAGTACGACCAGAGGGAAAGCAAGACGGGGACATCTCGAACTGGACGTCACATTGGTTCAAGATTCCCCGGCAAGTAAGGAGGTCCCGTTATACACTGGCGACACACTTTATTCGAGCTCGGCTAGTCCCACGAATTCGGGTATACCCGGGTGTATTGAGGTTTGTGACTGTTTTCTGCCCGAGTGCATTGAGGTATTTTCCAGGCAGGGATTGAAGCATTTTATTCCCACTGGCTGCAATACTGCACAGTATATATATATATACTGCATTACAATTCATGAATTTATGCCATCTGGTAGACACGCGAAGCATTGCAGCCTATTAAATCCTAATCATTATCATTTAACAGATCAGCCGCCCGTCAGCCAGGCATGAACCCAGGCAGGGAAGGCAAACGCAACGGGGCTTGTTAGAGGTGAGGAGCGGCGCATTCCAGGTATCTGCCAGGTACATACTGGGTATTTGCTCGAATAAAGTGTGTCAGTGCAGTACCGGTTGGGAGGTGGAATGCGTGGCTCCGGGTTGCCCATAGGTACAGGGGCCGGAGGTGATGGTACAGCTGGGGAATCCCGAAGTTTATGCACCACGGCGGTGTCTTGGTCACTTAAAAATTGCTAGTGTTCCATAGTGACACCTTGGCCCACCTCAAGGGGGTCTGCATTTGTTTGGCTCTGCATAGTGTAACACCTGTATGTCCGCAGACCTGGCCAGTCCCCAGTACTGAGGTGGGTAAGGGTATAACATGCACCCACAGCAGTGAGGGCGTGCCCGGAGTGTGGTAAGTTGCGTTGCCGGGCCTGGTGAAAAAGGGTTAACATTATATTTACTGAGTCCGGGGTGTCAGAATTCGGAGGGTTAATGTACAAGAGCTAGAGGTCAGGGGCAGGAGAAAGCAGTGTAGTGAGGTCCAAAGCAGAGTCCAGGGGTAGCGAGGTACACGTATTCAAGCAGAGCCAAGATCAATCCAAAAGGAATCAAACAGGGGCAGGGACAGGAACCAGAGCTGAAACAGATAACAGAGCTTGGCATAGACACTGCACACAGGAGCCACAGAGAAGCTATGCAGAGCAAGGAAGGAGTGGGCAGAGTGGGGTTATAAAGGAAGGAGGGCCAATAGAAGCAAGGGGTGGAGCAGAGGCTTGTCTGAGTGCTTGCAGGGATAGGTCCAGGTGAGCAGGGAAGGAGACAGGGGTATAATCCAAAGTAATTGCCTGCAGCCAACGGGGGGGTGGAGCCAGCGGTGCGAGAGGGCTGGTAAAAGGATCAGGTGCGCGCGCCTTCTGTAAGGCTGCCGTGCACGTGCCCCGCTCGCGTGCTTGGGCGTGTGCCGCGGAGGAACGGCTTGGTGTGGGGGAGGAACAGGTGAGAGACTGAGGGAGCGGGGAACCGGGGCAGCGAGCCGCAGTGGGGCTTGAGGTGACGGGGACACGCGGAGAGGCGCGTGTCCCCCCGATCCGTTACATGTACAATGTCAACTCCTCAGGGCAGGGACTTCTTTGCCTCATTACCTATTGTTTCATTATGCATTATCTTCATGACATTTTCTGTTTTACATATTTTAATCACATTCATGTTTCTGCATTTGTTATTTACAAATACATTATTGTATCATTTTTCCCCAAGTTAAGTTTATATTTTGAATGTAGGTTTTGTAAAGTTCAAATTATAGACACGTTTATATAATTGTTTGGGTGCCTGATAGGACTGAAAATTAAAGCATTTACTTCATGTACTCAGAATCAATGACTGTGTTTATCTGTTTGGTGGAGCTAATGATTGACATACTGTACATGTAACATATTTTAAGAATAAGCGTCCCAAACCACAGATGGAAATAACTTCAGTAGGACGATGCGAAACGTATTCCCCTGAGCTGTATAAGAAGAGCATAAGATGATTCTGTTCCCCTACACTGTCATACAGATGCAGCAGGCTTCATTGTCCCGTGTGCTGCTCTATGCCCTTGAGTTGTATGGAGAAGCTGCTGATATTCTGCATTATAATGGGATATGTTGCGTTATCTCTGAAAACAAAGCCACCCACTGTATCTCATTTGTTTCCAGTACTGTTCTGTGTGATAGTCCTGTTTGTGACACCTTGCAGATCTGTGATTCTGCGTTCCAAACCTGCACCTGATCTCCAAATGAGAAAATTTGTGGAAGAATATAAATATGTTAAAGAAGGAGAAATCATCATTGGAGGAGTGTTCACTGTGAATTATGCGTTGGAGGAGTTCCCAGAGAAAAGGGGGCTTGTCCCCGAAATGCTGTGTTTGGGGTAAGTCACTACTCTTACATACACTAGCGATCAAAATAAATAATCACACTGTCTGTCCTTGTTAAGCCTCCAAGTCCCTTCTCAGCAGGAGTGTGTGAGGTGTGTAGGTAGATGCATTATTAAAGGTTATCTCTCTTTACTGGCTAGCACAGGAATATTTATAGTTTAAACACTTTAACCCATATTACTAAGTGATGCTATGCCATAAATCCCCTTCTGGTGATACCTTATGGCCCATTCATGTGAATGAGATATATGGTGTCTTCTGCTGCAGGAAGGTGTCTAATGACAAGGTGCCACATACTGTAATCAAAATGTATCTTGGAGAGGGTTAGGGACTGGGGCAGGCTGGAGGAAACTGTGTGATGTGGCAGCTCTCTGATTTTCTGCCTTTAATGCTTCTTAAATGATAGAGATTTTATTGTGTGTGTTTTTGTTGAAGCTGCTATCACACAGTATTATTGTAGGTAACAGAGGCAGCAATCCTTACTGAATACATCATTCTCATGTTTATATAGATCGTATATGTGAGTCCAATAATGGTGCCAAATATGATATGAGATACTGTAGGAAAAATGCATATACTGTATACAGGAAAGCATTAGTGATCTGTGAATGTCTTCAAATGGGATTCACTAAATATTTTGCATTGATCAAATTTGGACAATTTCTCTAGATTTTAGTCTGACTAGTGATTTTTGTTTGTTGCAAAGCTTGTCATTTTTGCATTTTTTTTGGAGAAAATTCCCACCAAGCAAATGACACCTGATTCACAGACTTCAGCAACATCTGTGCACATCTTTTGTAAAGACAATAGGTAATTAGTAAAAAATTACTTCACTGCCGCTCTTTGATTCACTTTACACATGTATCTTGGTCTCACAATCTTTGTGAATTACTATTTCTAGTTAAACGGATTCTGAATAACGTTTTTATATTCTTGGCAGAGTATGAGAAAATATGAATATTAGATATATAATTCCATTTGAATTGTGAATATTTCGCTCATTTACTTTCTGCCCTAAATATTACTGAGAAGTGACAATGAGGGGGTAACCAGGCTCTCAATAAGGGTTTAAGCCCATTTGGTTACCTCTACTCGATGTATTGGAGTTCAAGAGTGTCAGCTCTTGATCCCAACCGTTGTACATGCATAATGTGTAAATGTGCGACAATGAAGCATGTATGTGTTTTTGCCTATCCAGGGATGCCAGAAGGAAGGTATGAGTTTCAAGGTTTTTTTTTGAAGAGAAAGTGTTGTCAGAATGTGCCTAGGTTGTTGAGGTCCAGGGTTTCTTGTGACCCTAAAAATGTACCCAGGTCTTATGTCTGATTCCTGGATACATTTATGCACATTGTTCCGGCAATATCTCCTCTTGAAAACACTTGCGCGACTCACTGCTAGGGTTCCCTGCTAATGCACAGTCCAGAATGTAAATGGTGCAAAGGGATGCAAAGTGCCCCTGTAACTATTAAGGGTCCCCAGGTTAAGGGGGATACCCAGGTAATGCCCAGGTAACCAGAACATCTAAAGGGGTTCATGGGTGCTCCAACAATAGATAAAATTGTGGGGGGACTCTCAGAGTTCAGTCCAAGTCTATGAGATAGTGTGTGGGGAATATAGGCTAGTAGAAAATAAAGTGCAGTTTTCTATGCTATTCCCCTTACCCAGAGACTTACAAAATGGAAAAGTATATTTTTATTAACATTGTATTTGGTGTAAAATGTTATGCACGGTAATGGGCTGGAACAAGAACCAATGTTCTGACAGACTACCAGGGGCTACCAAGTTGGTGACAGTAAGTCTGTAGGACATCGGAGTTGAAAGCCACCAGAGGATGCCTGAGGTGTGAAGATTATTTCTGTAGTAGGGAAGGGCTCAAGTATCCACGTTCTGGAATTAATGGAAGTTGTACGGACTGCCATTTGCCCCAGCAGACTTGGAGAAGACTAAGCCAGCAGGTGGCATCTGAATAGCAAGGGACTAAGGTGGCAAACTTGCACATGACCTTGCAGATTCAGATTCCACGCTTAGACGGCTATAGAGATCGGCATTGCTCTCATTGGCTGAAAGGAATGTTTCCATGCTGTGATTGACTGTAGTATTTTGGGAATGAACTCCAAAATAATATAAGAAACCCCTGTGCCGATCAAACAGGAGATTCTCAGCGCCAGAACAACGGCGGGACTAAAAAGTGCTCTTGCGCGAATAGCAAGGCACTGGCTTCAGAAATCTTTGCTCGGAAAACATTCTAAGTCCAGATTTTCACAGCCAAGTTGTCACAATTGAACGTAGCGGTCGTGGCTAGGATTTCAGGCTAATTTTAGTTCCAGGATGTTTGGAGCTAAGTCCTGGTCAAGGAAACACTCTGTTTTAGAGGTCACAGTAGCTAGGAAAGTCTATTTTTTTACCCCATTTCCCAAGTAACTGTGTCTTTTGTTATGTAGTTTGTGAATCATTGTTTGTATGTATTTTCATGTGAAAAATATCACAATTTATTTCACTTTACATGTTTTGCTCAATCTATGATCCTGGTTAAAAGGTGTAAATGCCTGATCTCCTTTGACAGTGACCAAGCAAGGGCTGATTTAAGGAAAACTGTTCCGCTTGCAGGACAGTCTGTGTAAAGAAAGCATAATCTCTTCCTTCTGTGCTATAAAAGATTTTGTGAGTGGATGAGTTTGATGGTATATAGCAGGGGTGGAAAAACCTGAGGGTACCTGATGAAGGAGCAAAAAAATACAAATCAACTGAAAAATCGATTAATAAACATACCGAAATTCTTACCATTATAAAACATGTCAGGGGAAACATGAATATTAACATACATTTTAAAAATTATCATCATTTTACCAATTTACAAATGCAGTGGTCTAGATTCAACCACATCTCAGTGTAAAAACTGCAAGATGCCATCACAACCTTGTGAGATGGTCCGCAGCAGACTAATGATCCAGCAAATTAACACAGTGGGGGTCCCAGCTGTGTGAATCCTTCTGAGTTCTACCTGTCTGTAAGAGACGGCAAGTAAGAGAAAGACTGAATCAGTCTCTCGTGATCCTCCTCCAGCTGAGTCTATGTCCGACCGGCGGTCGGATGTCCATGTACCTCACACCGGGTTACGATTATGGGATGGTGCCAGGTCTGGTACCGACCTGACCATCTGTCCATCTTCGCCTGGTGGCACAAAACTTAAAGTGACAAGAGAAACCTGCGCTTTTCATGCCTTGTGTAATGTGTGTAAATCACTACTTGTTTTGCGAGCTTGCAATCTACGAGTTACTCTTTATGTCTATAATGCAGGACTTTATAGCATAAAGCTCAATTATCAAACCTTTACCAACAGTAAATACTGATGCAGCGGCCGTTATTCGAACACTTTACGTGGCAATTAATGCGGGAAACATCCCACTTCTGATTGGCTGAAGTACTGTACCATGTGAGGGGGTCCATCTTTCTTTTGATGACGTCGTCTTAAAGCTGCAGTTCAGTCTTTTTTTTTAAATTTTTTATTTTAATTCAATAGTTTCATGTGGGCAATCTCTAATTACCTAAAGAACTGTATAGCTGCCAGTCAATTCGTTCTCCGTGTATTGATCGGCGAAATTTGGCGACATCATTAGATATGAGAAATGTTTTTCCTCTGCTTCTGTCACTCAGTGGAAGCTCATGAATATTCATGAGCACTCCTGCACTGACAGGGCTAACAAAGGGGTGTGAAAGGGCTTGTGACAGGACATGAAGGGGCAGTGCCTTAGTAAATGGTTGTTAAAATAGAATACAAGAAAATTGGTCTTTCAAATTTGTTTTTTTAAAAACAGAAAATGCTAAAAGTATTTTTTCTTACTACAGAACTGATTTATTTAAAAAAAAACACACATGCAAGATATTGACTGAACTGCAGCTTTAAAGGCAATTGCTGACATCATTGCCTTTAAATGACGTCATCAATTTTTTATAAAAAAAATTTTTCACGTAGTTTTCACGGCCCAATCAGACAATTTTAGACAGTATCAAATTTTCACTTACGCACAACTTCTTTCTCTTTGATCACCAGTTTTATCTCCAAACACGTGGGACAGCTATGGGGACGTCTTTTGCCCCTTCCTACGCCAACCTATTCATGGGTTGGTGGGAGATGTCCCACGTGTTTGGAGATTCGAACCCATTCAGACATCCTGTGGCGTTTTACAAGCGCTACATTGATGATCTCATTTTGATCTGGAGTGGTGGGGAGGAAGAGCTTTTGAAGTTTTTTGAGTATCTGGCTGACAATACGTTGAATTTGAGTTTTACTCATACATATGATAAATTCCAAATTAAATTTTTGGATTTGAATTTGTATGTCGATTTGGAGAACAAAATCCAATCTGACATTTACAGGAAAGAAAATGCCAGAAACTCACTTCTTCATGCTAAAAGCTGTCACGCACGCCCTCTGGTCAGAGGTATTCCGAAGGGACAGTTCCTGCGGTTACGCAGGAACTGCTCCACTTTGGGATCTTTTGAACAGAGGGCGGGCGAGATGAGGGAGAGATTCCTGTCAAGGGGGTATAACGCTAGGGACCTAGATCTGGCATATCAAAATGCCTTAGACACCGATAGAGAACAACTCATAAATATGAATGTTCGTCAACAACCACAAGGTATACGAGCGGAGTATACGGGAACACCTTTCTTTATAACCAATTATAGTGAGCAGGCCAATTGTATCAAAGCCATTATACACAAGCACTGGACCACCCTGTCTTTAGACCCCCTTTTGGGTAAATTGGTTAGTATGGGTCCCAAAATAGTGTTTAGAAAGGCAGCTACATTAGGGAACCTCCTGTCTCCCAGTATGTTAAAGCCAACCAACCGCAAAAGAACCAATATATCTATGTTTCCTAAACTCACTGGCTCGTTCAAATGCGGGCACTGTAAAATATGTCCAAATAGGATCAAGACTAAGCATTTCTCGAACCACGATGAAACACGTAGATTTCCCATCAAAACCTTTATATCATGCCAGACCAGTTTCGTGATTTACTTGTTAAAATGCGGGTGTAATAAACAATATGTAGGACTAACCAGTAGAGTCCTAAAAATCCGCATAATGGAACATCTCAGACTAATCAAAAAACACGATACTACACACCCGGTACCATTGCATTTCAATGTGTGTCCGTTGGGCTCTGTGGAGAATTTCAAATGTTGTGCCATCGAACACATTGTGTTACCACCCCGAGGAGGGGATAGATTAAGGATTTTACATCAGAGAGAGGCACACTGGATACATACACTTAATTCTCTGCAGCCCAACGGACTCAACATTGATTGGGATCTACGTTGTTTTTTTTAAGTTTTCTTTTCTTTAAATTTAAATAATTTTTTTAACTTTTCTAATAACTATCATGATGTAATGCCCCTAGGGTGAGGGCATACAGTCTAATATGCTATTCTCTATGACCATTTCTCACTGATCATTCTTGAAGCCTTCCCCCCCCCTCCCCCCCCCTCTCCCTTCCCCCCCCCCTCCCCCCTTTCCCCCCCCCTTTCCCCCCCCCCTTCCTCCTCTTCCCTCCCCCCCTTCCCTCCCCCCTCCTCCTTCCACCCCCCCCGCCTCCTTTCCCTTCACCTTTAGCCCCCCCCCCCTTTTTCCCCCTTCCCCCCCTTTACCCCCCCCCTTGTCATATTCAAGCATTAGGTGAGAGCCCAGCATATGATGTTTAATCAGCTTAAATACAGTTCACAGTTCAATCTAGTACCAACAATGTATTAGATTGATTTGAGTATAATCTTATACACAAACACAATGATAATGTATAAGCTGTTATTGCAATCTATGGGACTCAACCATGCACTAGCAGTGTTTGCAGCAACCTTTTATTCATTTTATATATCTCCAATGATTGACCTGAGTATAAGCAGTATATCTTTATTAATATTGCAATTACATTGTCATAAGTTTAACTAAGAATCAAAGTGTTTAGCACTGGTCACTTATTGACAATACATGTAAACAGGCATAAGCACTGGAGGGGTTAATGTTTTTAATTTGTAATTAAATGTTCCCGTTTTCGCGGGCTTTTCTGTATATAAGCAGGCAGCTTCCGCTTCTCCCCACTCCAAGACGAAGCCCTATTCCTAAGGGTGAAACGCGTTGAGGGGGAGAATGCGGTGCTAGCCCTTGTGTGTTCTATGAATAAAGTTTTTTGAAGATCCCAGCAGCCTCTCTGAGTCAGACATGCGCAGTTGCGCCGGAATCCTCCATTGTTTCCAGTAACTCTTCTGACGGTGGCACGCAGGAGCAGCCGAGGTGAGCAGGCCCCAGACCGGAGATGCAGGTGAGGTAAGTTACCAACAGCCCCCTGCACCGGTCAATTCTGTGGCCAAGCGGAGCTCCCTCATGCGCTGCCCCAGTGTCTGACACAATTTCAGACTGCCACTCTGCACACTGAAGCGCAGGACAGATTCACACGTTCTGTGGGAACCATATGATGAAAATGTGACGTCATGGGCCTTTAAAAGCCTATGTCGTCTCATTTTAGAGCCAGACGGCATGGAGGGAGGACCTCCCCTCAAAGAAGAAGGCCGGGGCGTGGCTGCGGAACAGAAGAAGAGCAGATACAGACCCCTGGATTGTTATGGTTTATTTTTTTATGGTTTATTATTTTATGGTTTATTATTATATGGGTTCCTGTGCGTGGATTGGCTCGAGAGTAAGCAGTATCAACGGGAGTCGGTGAGTGGGATAAGTAATGGTAAGTTTACAAAAGAAATGTATTTTAGTTAGCTTTTACAGGATTTGAATTTTTTTTTAATGTTGAAATAAAGTGAATACCCTAACTATAGCGCTAAACCTATTTAAGTGTTAACTAAACGTGAATGTGTGCCAATTGTGAATGACAAGAGGCCAAAGCTGCCGTAGGCTTCCCACAATGCAAATTACCCCAATTTACATACAAAGCTGTGAAGGTGAAATTGGGATACCTGGCGCTTAAAGAGTCACTGTGTCCATGGGAAACAAAACCAGTCTCTGAAGAGTGTTTCAAAGTCCAAAACTTGAAGTAGATGGCTGTGATGTTTCTTTCTTGCTATTGTTCTTCAATACACCTGAAATTGATAAAAGGGTACACCATTGCGCAGTATCACTGATATTTGATGTTAGCCCCTTATTCCAACTTCCCCAGTGTGGACTGAATACACTTACAGGAGTGTTTCTTTTAGGGTACAGTGGAGACAATCTGTGCTTTATTCCCTTTATGTTCTTTATGTACCTCGAATCCCCAGGGTACTTCCTTAATGCCTTGGGATTTTCATAGTGTCCAAAATACCTCGAACTCCACGAACCCCCAAATGAGGAATGAACAGTGAAAGAAGGGGGGTCACAAATTTATTGAAAAAGGCTACTGATAAGCCCTATAAAACCGGCTAATAAGCCTGCATAAAAACAAATGAACAATGACTCACTTGTACTCACATGAATACATGTGTTACAAAATAACACAAGGATGCCGTCCGCTGCTTGTACTGCGCTTCCTGCGCTTGCACCGGAAGAGAAGGGCTCTCTCACAGCTTCTCCTGACCGGTTTGGTGTAACTGGTGTCTCTCCCCCCACTCGGTCACGTTCCGGTTTGTGACCAGCGGTTATGGCAGACTCCTCACCTCACAAGCCGCAGGGACAGCACTGCGCTCACGGGATCCTAACTCCTCCCACCCTAACGCGTTTCGTGACGTAGGCACACCACTTCCTCAAAGGGATGAGGAGTTACTGCTGAATGGAGGGTATATAAAGTTAATTCAGCAGTAACTCCTCATCCCTTTGAGGAAGTGGCGTGCCTACGTCACGAAACGCGTTAGGGTGGGAGGAGTTATGATCCCGTGAGCGCAGTGCTGTCCCTGCGGCTTGTGAGGTGAGGAGTCTGCCATAACCGCTGGTCACAAACCGGAACGTGACCGAGTGGGGGGAGAGACACCAGTTACACCAAACCGGTCAGGAGAAGATGTGAGAGAGCCCTTCTCTTCCGGTGCAAGCGCAGGAAGCGCAGTACAAGCAGCGGACGGCATCCTTGTGTTATTTTGTAACACATGTATTCATGTGAGTACATGTGAGTCATTGTTCATTTGTTTTTATGCAGGCTTATTAGCCGGTTTTATAGGGCTTATCAGTAGCCTTTTTCAATAAATTTGTGACCCCCCTTCTTTTACTGTTCATTCCTCATTTGGGGGTTCGTGGAGTTCGAGGTATTTTGGACACTACGAAAATCCCAAGGCATTAAGGAAGTACCCTGGGGATTCGAGGTACATAAAGAACATAAAGGGAATAAAGCACAGATTGTCTCCACTGTACCCTAAAAGAAACACTCCTGTAAGTGTATTCAGTCCACACTGGGGAAGTTGGAATAAGGGGCTAACATCAAATATCAGTGATACTGCGCAATGGTGTACCCTTTTATCAATTTCAGGTGTATTGAAGAACAATAGCAAGAAAGAAACATCACAGCCATCTACTTCAAGTTTTGGACTTTGAAACACTCTTCAGAGACTGTTTTTTTTTTTTAATGTGATTGATTTTTTTTATGTCCATATATTGCCTCTGTATTTATGTATGTCCCTATGGATATACATAATACTGCGCAAATAAAAGTTCCCATCTCTTCTGATTCTGGACGCAGAAGACAGTGCAGCTGAGAGGCGGCTTGCCACCACGGCAACGGGAGCGCACCGGGGTTTTGTTATTTTCATATGAGTGTCATTTTTTGTATTTTAATGTTTAAATAAACCAACATTTTTTCAAAGACTACTACTGACCCCCTGCTGTCATCTTACTTCACCCACCCCCGTTTGCTGAACGGGGGAGGGAAGGAGAATTAAAACGGGAGGATAGTGAAGGGGAACCCCCATTCAACACCCTGCCTGGCAGTAGATGTGTGCACTGTACCCCTGGAATCATCTCGGACGGGTCTATCAGAGGTACCCTACAGAAACCTTTCAAAGATTGGGCTTACACATGGCCGTGTAAGTAGTACAGGCATACCCCGCATTAACGTACGCAATGGGACCGGAGCATTATGTAAAGCGAAAATGTACTTAAAGTGAAGCACTACCTTTTTCCTACTTATCGATGCATGAACTGTACGGCAATCGTCATATACGTGCATAACTGATGTAAATAACACACGTGTAAAAGGCTCTATAGTCTCCCCGCTTGCGCACAGCTTCGGTACAGGTAGGGAACCGGTATTTCTGTTCAGGACGTGCTGACAGGCGCATGCGTTAGCTGCCGTTTTCCTATTGAGCGATATGTACTTACTCGCGAGTGTACTTAAAGTGAGTGTCCTTAAAGTGGGGTATGCCTGTATATGGTTACCACCATTTTTTATTTCTCCCTCCATTCCCATTCCCAATCTACTGTAACTAACCATCTGGGATAACAAGAAGTTTCAGCTGCAAGATACCCCTGTGTATTTATACTCACACAGGGCCGTGTGAGTATTTCATTATTAATATTTTACTCCACGTCCATTTTTTGAAGGTTTTTGAAGGTTTTTGACCAGTTATTTTAATCAGAATACTGTGGTTGAAGGTGTTTTTTTCCCTCTAACCCCTTCCTCCCCCTATTTTCTTTTGTTCCCATGTACATTAAGGGTTTGGATACCCCTTTCTGGGGTTGAGCAGAAGGACTCACTAGGATTCACGGACTCCACTGTGAAAGACCACATTTATTGGTTTGGAATAGGTATTGTATTGTACCCTCCACCCTGACCTAATATCCTAAAGGTAAGTGCCCGTTTTTTTGTTTGCACAGAGCAAATAAAAGCTTGTATTGCTCATGTTTGCTTGCTTTTTTTGATGCATTTTTAACTGTATTTTGCAGCTTGGTGTGCAAATGTGTTTGCTATGGTTTATTTCAGGGGGGGGGCTTGCTTTTTATTGTTGGTTAGATTTAGTTGATTGATGGTAATTTATTTCTGATTCCTTGTTTTGTTTCTAGGATTTGAATAGTGAATTGTGTACAGTAATTGATTTAGATTGTATTGTAATTGATTTGTGAATGGATTGATTTATGGTAATAAATTTATTTTATTTTATTTAGAGCATTGCTTGGCATACAGTACTGTAGTGTAGTATGTGTCAGAATGTACTAGTACTGTATTGCGGGTGGTAGTAAGTACAGTAGAACTGTATTTATTTTATTATACTACTGTAGTTAATGTGTTTAATAATGGATCAAATAATCTATTATCCATATCTGGATAATAGTTATTTTGGCCCATTAATGTAATGTACTGTACAGTATGTGTGTTTGGTGGTACGGGGGGGGCGGTGATTTATTTAAATGTACTGTACTGTGTAGGCCATGTTTTAGGTTTCTTACACACAGGGTTGGCACCAGTGCCTTAACCCCTTCATTGCCTTAGCGGGCATTGCTAAGGTATTGAAGCTGCTTACATTTTTAATTTGTATTTATTGTGTGCGTGAGCAGGGGGTCTCCTGAGCTGAACAAAGTTTATTTCAGCCTTGGAGACCCCCTACTTTCCGAGTTACAGGCCCAGTTATGGGGTCCCCGTATCCCTCTAGTCCCGCGGTCACGTGACCCACATGATTTTAACATGGCGTGGATACCGGCACCCCATAACTGGGCCTGTAACTCGGGAAGTAGGGGGTCTCCAAGGCTGAAATCAACTTTGTTCAGCTCAGGAGACCCCCTGCTACAAAACTGTAATTTTAGAAGTTTACTAAAACCCCCGCTATTGCCTGTGAGAGGTGCGCAGTTAGAGGGATTGATTCAGACTTTCTTTCTGCGTGTCTATTACACACAGGCAGACGCCGATAGCATTTACACAGCAGGGGTCCCTGTTTTGGAAAGCTAACGCGCCGCGGTCATTTAAAAAAAATAACGCGCCAAAACCGGGGAGAATTAGGGGATTATATCTGTCACGGTAATTTATGACAAGTTCTAATATACACCAAATAACTGGGTTGAACTGAACGAGGCTTAGATATACAGTGGCGACCAACTTTATTCTAACCCGGCTAGCTCCGCGAATTTCAGATTATCCCGGTTATGTGCGGTTTTGTGTCGTTTTCGGCTGGAGTGTATTGCGTTATTTTTGCGCCCGTGATTTAAGCATTTTTTGTTCCCGCTGTCTGCAATTCTGCAATGCCGTGTAAAAACTCATGGGGGCGTTTGCGAGCTGTTGTCTTTGAAGTCTAATACCTTCGCGGTTCAACCTACGTCAGTACACAGTCTGTGCGTGCGTGCGCGCGCAGTAATATTAAAATTGCATATTTAATTTATTTTAAAGTACTGTACATGCATTTGCATCCTGTGCTGCTGTACGGTATTGTACTGTATGTCTCATTTGGAAATTGTTGAAATGCATAGGCGTGTACAGTACTGTTGCAGTGTAAAGGGAACCCTCGCTACTGACATTGTGAGTAGCACTTTTGGCAATATTGTATCTCCTTTCACATGTCAGTGATACACACAGTATCAAACATTTGGAAACCATACACTGTATCATTCCATATACTGTACTTGCCTGCCCTGTTAGAGGGTATAGAGCTACAGTAGCTAAGAATTTATTTGGGATACATACTCCCTTTTAGTCTACCCTTCTACCCTTCCTCCACCTTATTTTTAATTCGCCACTAACATAGGATTCTTGTTCCAGGTTTCTGTTCATTCTGACTTAGCCGCGCTGGTTTGAAACGGCTTTCTCCGCCATTTCGGTCAATGATAGGACCTTCCTCGCCGGTGTGACCCTTTCTCTTCACTATTACTGCTCAGACCCTGTTGGGGTCAAGTGAGAGTGTTCCTAACATCTGGGGGCAAATTGAATTTTATTTCTAGGTGCCTTAGAACAGAAGTTCGCAGCCAATTGGCCGTGAACTTGACCGAGGCCCTAAGTAGTTCCCACGCCAATTGCGCGAATATAATTTAAAATAATCCGTTCTGTGGGTCTGAGCGGGTTGAAATTCGCCTGGTCCTCATGCGGAAGGACCCTTGCCATAGTGGCAAAATATCAGCCTTCCACGACCCCCGGAACCGGAGATACCAAAAGACAGTTTAAAAGCACATTACCAAAGTGGCTTTTTTTTCTGCCATGCAAATCAATGGCAGAAACCTAAACTTTAACATTACCCTGACTCCGTTTTGTTTCCACGAGAGGGTCGCAATTTGCCATGCAATCCTGCCGCAACTAGGACTACATGGTGACCGAATCTGAGCCCTCTAGGTTGCACAGAACCGGAGTTGTGGGTTCCAGGTTTCTGCTCATTCTGACTTAGCCGTTTCAAAGCTTTCTCCGCCATTGCGCTCAATGATAGGACCCTCCTCGCCGGCGTGACTTTTTCTCGCTGCCATTACTGGTCGGACACTGTTGGGGTGAAGTGAGAGGGTTCCTAACATCTAGGGGAAAAATTAATTTTATTTCTAGGTGCCCTAGAACAGAAGTTCCCACGCCAATTGCCCTAGTTCCCACGCCAATTGCGCGATCATTGCTCTTTTTTTAAAATGTTGCCGATCTTGCGGCCTTGCGGTCAGGCAGTAAAAAAACGGTGCAGCAAGCCTCGACATTTGTTACACTGTCAAAGGAGCAAATGGAAACAATGTGAGACAAATCAACATGTCCTTTTATTGGTGGAGTCAGTACAAAAACATTTATTTACAAATACTGTACAATGTTGAAACATTTAAAGTGCACAGCAATTCAAACCATCAACAGGTGTATGGTTTACTGCTACAGTACAGTACATGTGTGAAAACATTTGTCAGTCAGTATGGTTTACAGTCACATGTTTTAAATACAATACAGTACATTCTTTAATAACTTTAAAATATAAATATATAAATATAATTTAAAATAATCCGTTCTGTGGGTCTGAGCGGGTTGAGATTGCACCAGTACAGTCCTAGAGGGCAGCAAACAGGGCAGGTTTTCAGGGCAACCTTGAAAAACGTGCCTGTTTGCGGCCCTCAGGGACTGGAGTCGTGCATGTCCTTTGTAAAAAAACACACAACAACGCGTTGCTCATTTTCTGCAGTTACTATTGTCATTGTGTTTTTAATCCCTCCCTAGCCAAGCGTCAATCGGCTGAGTCACCCTATCCTACCAACCCCCTCTCTCCACTGGGTTGTTAATCTTTTGCATATTGCCATTGTGTTCTTAATCCGCCCATAGCCGAGCTACAAAGACTCAGTACGCCTGCGTCTAATCACACCATCCCCCTCCCAACCCTTAGAGGCCTGTTTTGTTAACGGTAACGCTTTGGAAAATCCCCTCTCGAATTGGAAATGTAAATCTGATGTGCACAGCACAGTGAGAATTGAGAGTACACTGATATTGCATCAGGGTGTGAAAACATTTGTCAGTCAGTATGGTTTACAGTCACATGTTTTAAATACAATACAGTACATTCTTTAATATCTTTAAAATAAACATATATAAATATATAAATATAATTTAAAACAATCCGTTCTGTGGGTCTCAGCGGGTTGAAATTCGCCTGGTCCTCATGCGGAAGGACCCTTGCCATTGTGGCAAAATATCAGCCTTCCAGGACCCCCGGAACCGGAGATACCATAAGACAGTTTAAAAGCACATTACAAAAGTGGCTTTTTTTCTGCCATGCAAGTCAATGGCAGAAACCTGAACTTTAACATTACCCTGACTCCGTTCTGTTGCCACGAGAGGGTCGCAATTTGCCATGCAATCCTGCCGCAACTAGGACTACATGGTGACCGAATCTGAGCCCTCTAGGTTGAACAGAACCGGAGTTATGGGTTCCAGGTTTCTGCTCATTCTGACTTAGCCGTTTCAAAGCAGCGTGGGTTTCTCTGCCATTACGCTCAATGGTAGGACCCTCCTCGTCGGCGTGACCCTTTCTCACCGCCATTACTGCTCGGACCCTGTTGGGGTCAAGTGAGAGGGTTCCTAACATCTAGGGGCAAAATTAATTTTATTTCTAAGTGCCCTAGAACAGAGGTTCCCACGCCAATTGACCTAGTTCCCACGCCAATTGCGCGCTCATTGCTCTTTTTTTACAATGTTGCCGAGCTTGCGGCATTGCTTTCAGGCAGTAAAAAAAACAGTGCAGCAATTCAACATGTTCCTTTATTGGTGGAGTCAGTACAAAAACATTTATTTACAAATACTGTACAATGTTTAAACATTTAAAGTGCACAGCAATTCTAACCATCAACACACAATAATACATACTGCAGCCTTTATTAAATTCTTTTGACAGATTGAAATCAGAGAAACATGTACAAAACATTTGTAAAACATGGAGATACGGTACATGAAAATGGACGTTTATACTATATGAATATTAATTTGCCTATAGAATATCTACTGTTTGTTTTTGGTGCATATGACACAGGGAGTTAAAGTGACTTGCTTTTTATGTACTGTATTTGGGGGTTGTATTTGGGGGTTTATTCATCAAATTATTATGATGAGCTGCCTTTTGAAATTACAGTGCTGTTAACTATTTCAGCCACACACATCCAGAGTTTTTAATCCCTCCCTAGCCAAGCGTCAATCGGCTGAGTCACCCTATCCTACCAACCCCCTCTCTCCACTGGGTTGTTAATCTTTTGCATATTGCCATTGTGTTCTTAATCCGCCCATAGCCGAGCTACAAAGACTCAGTACGCCTGCGTCTAATCACACCATCCCCCTCCCAACCCTTAGAGGCCTGTTTTGTTAACGGTAACGCTTTGGAAAATCCCCTCTCGAATTGGAAATGTAAATCTGATGTGCACAGCACAGTGAGAATTGAGAGTACACTGATATTGCATCAGGGTGTGAAAACATTTGTCAGTCAGTATGGTTTACAGTCACATGTTTTAAATACAATACAGTACATTCTTTAATATCTTTAAAATAAACATATATAAATATATAAATATAATTTAAAACAATCCGTTCTGTGGGTCTCAGCGGGTTGAAATTCGCCTGGTCCTCATGCGGAAGGACCCTTGCCATTGTGGCAAAATATCAGCCTTCCAGGACCCCCGGAACCGGAGATACCATAAGACAGTTTAAAAGCACATTACAAAAGTGGCTTTTTTTCTGCCATGCAAGTCAATGGCAGAAACCTGAACTTTAACATTACCCTGACTCCGTTCTGTTGCCACGAGAGGGTCGCAATTTGCCATGCAATCCTGCCGCAACTAGGACTACATGGTGACCGAATCTGAGCCCTCTAGGTTGAACAGAACCGGAGTTATGGGTTCCAGGTTTCTGCTCATTCTGACTTAGCCGTTTCAAAGCAGCGTGGGTTTCTCTGCCATTACGCTCAATGGTAGGACCCTCCTCGTCGGCGTGACCCTTTCTCACCGCCATTACTGCTCGGACCCTGTTGGGGTCAAGTGAGAGGGTTCCTAACATCTAGGGGCAAAATTAATTTTATTTCTAAGTGCCCTAGAACAGAGGTTCCCACGCCAATTGACCTAGTTCCCACGCCAATTGCGCGCTCATTGCTCTTTTTTTACAATGTTGCCGAGCTTGCGGCATTGCTTTCAGGCAGTAAAAAAAACAGTGCAGCAATTCAACATGTTCCTTTATTGGTGGAGTCAGTACAAAAACATTTATTTACAAATACTGTACAATGTTTAAACATTTAAAGTGCACAGCAATTCTAACCATCAACACACAATAATACATACTGCAGCCTTTATTAAATTCTTTTGACAGATTGAAATCAGAGAAACATGTACAAAACATTTGTAAAACATGGAGATACGGTACATGAAAATGGACGTTTATACTATATGAATATTAATTTGCCTATAGAATATCTACTGTTTGTTTTTGGTGCATATGACACAGGGAGTTAAAGTGACTTGCTTTTTATGTACTGTATTTGGGGGTTGTATTTGGGGGTTTATTCATCAAATTATTATGATGAGCTGCCTTTTGAAATTACAGTGCTGTTAACTATTTCAGCCACACACATCCAGAGTTTTTAATCCCTCCCTAGCCAAGCGTCAATCGGCTGAGTCACCCTAGCCTACCAACCCCCTCTCTCCACTGGGTCGTTAATCTTCTGCATATTGCCATTGTGTTCTTAATCCGCCCGTAGCCGAGCTACAAAGACTCAGTACGCCTGCGTCTAATCACACCATCCCCCTCCCCCAACCCTAAGAGGCCTGTTTTGTTAACGGTAACGCTTTGGAAAATCCCCTCTCGAATTGGAAATGTAAATCTGATGTGCACAGCACAGTGAGAATTGAGCGTAAACTGATATTGCATCACGGAAAAAAAAATGCAAAGATAAAAATAATCATGAATAATACATACTGTACAGTACTGCAGCCTTTATTAAATTCTTCTGGCAGATTGAAATCGGAGAAACATTTACAAAACATTCTTATTCATTGGTGCACTGTAGGGGTGGTTGTCAATGATAATGATTCACAGGAAAGTGAATAAATATGTATTTTATTTTATCAGGAACCAAAAAATACAAATATAAAAATAATCAGGAATAATACATAATGCAGTCTTTATTAAGTTCTTTTGGCAGCTTGAAATTGGATAACCATTTGGAAAACATTTGTAAAACATGGGGAAACATGAGTAATGCACATTTATAAGAATATTATTTAATAGTATATACAGTACTGTAATGTACTGTATAATATATATATACTATATACTGGATAGTAATATTATTTTTTCCGTCTTTATCTTTTCCTCATTCTGTCTGCAGTACAGTAGTTCATTGAGAGAGGAGAAGTTTTGTGTACATCATTACTGCTGTTTATATACTGTACATTTGACTGTACAGTACAAGCAGTTTAGACTGGACGCAACACCCCACTCCCCCTAGGCCACCCTTTTTCCTGAAACGACAAGAAAACAAAAAAATAGTGCAGTTACTGTACTGTACTGTATGTGCGTACTGTACTGTATTATGGCAGAACTACTGTAGGTGGCTGGTGCAGCTTTCTCTGGAAAGAAAAAAATGGAGCATTTAGTAGGCAGTTACTGTAGTACTGTCAAACTAGTCTACTGTATACTGTAACTACTGTATACTCTGACTACTGTTAAATTCTATGTACTGTACTGTAACCTGATGGCTGGTGCTGCTCTCTCTGTAAAGAATAAACTAACTACTGTAGTGTATACTCTTACTTTCTGGAAAGAAAAATTCTGTGCCATACTTACCTGTATCATACTGTACTTACAATACTACAATGTTGTCTTGGAAGAAAGCTTTATTCATGATTCCTATAGCAAGAACAGAAAAGTGCTCAAAAAACTGCACAATAGTACAGTACAGTGCATACGGTAAGGCAACACTAGTCAAATACAGTGCATTAGGCGACATTATATTTGATACATTTAACCTTCAAAGATGACAATGCATCCCGGTCCACGCCTAGAGATGGCACCCCACACATGCAGCTTCACAGGGTGTTTTGGCTGCGGCTTCAAAGATAAATATGGTTTTTGTGGAACGCAAATCTTGCAAATCTCTCCAGCGACACAGTAGACTCATCAGTGAAGATGCAATCCTGGAAAGTCTCCCCACTGTTGATCCATGCCTGGGCCTGGACCACTCTTTTGATTTTGTTTGCGTCCCGTATCATGGGGTATGCTCTGTAATGACAAGGAATAAAAAAATTTAGCGGCACAGTGCAGTACAGTTTGCTAAACAACACTTTTACCTCCTGTACTGTCCAGTACTAACCTCACACGTCCATATTTCCATCCAATGCTGCGTCTCATCTTCTTTATGCTGTTCTCGGATACAGTCAGATTGTGCTTTTCCTGCAGAGTGTTTTTAACCCTTAATGCACTCCTCTCATCATTCTCCTCACTTATTTTGCCCACCAGAAGAGTTGTCTCCCTACAATGTAAAGAAAATATATTGTTTTATTAATATGCAGCAATATAAAATGTATATAAATATAATGTTGTAATATTAAATAAATTGAAATATACAGAAAATATAGACTGCTGTACTATAAATATAAATATACAAAATAAATATACTGTTGTAATATAAATATAAATATACATCCTATATATACCGTTGTAAGTTAAATAGAAATATACAAAAAATGTATACTGCTGTACTATAAATATAAATAGACAAAATATATATACTGTTGTACTACAAATATAAATATACACAATAAATATACAGTTGTAATATAAATATAAATATACATCCTATATATACCGTTGTAAGATAAATTGAAATATACAAAAAATGTATACTGCTGTACTATAAATATAAATAGACAAAATATATATACTGTTGTACTACAAATATAAATATACACAATAAATATACTGTTGTAATATAAATATAAATATACATCCTATATATACTGTTGTAAGATAAATTGAAATATACAAAATATGTATACTGCTGTACTATTGTCACGGTTGTGCTCGCCACAAACCTGGGTCGGACCGCGTGGCTGAGGTCGGGTTGTAAAAGCACCAACCTTAGACCGCGCAGGCTGATCTGGATTGCGCAGTTCGTAGTCGTACGTAGCAGGGTCTGGACTGGAGAAGGCAGCATCGTCGCTGGACAAGCCAGGGTCAGGACTGGAGACATCGGGGTAAACGTTGTTCAAGCAGGAGTTCGTCAACAGATAGTCAGGAGTTCCCCGCTTCAGCTTTGGAGTGCGGGAGTGGACTCTGCACGTAGGGTGACCATGGCCCATGGTACTGGTCTCAGGAACTAATAGGCAGACCGGAGTGGGCACACCGCCAGGCAGCACTGGTAACCAGTGCTTCAGCGTAAGAGTCCTGGGCGGACTGGAGAATCCTCCGCTACAACACAGGAACCAGGACACAGCCTCTGCAATAGGGAATGAGCAGCAGGCCCCAGGAACCAGAGAGCTGAAGACAACACAGGGGAAACCTCCGCTTCAGCACAGGAGGCAGGAACAGACCACTGCAAGACACTTGCAGCCGGTCTCAGGAAACAAGTAGCTGAAGTAATATGAAGAGTACTCCGCTTCAGCATCAGGAAACAGGGATCTGAAGTAACATGAAGAGTACTCCGCTTCAGCACAGGAACTAGGACAAAACAGAGATAACCCTGGCTTGTGGCAGAACATACAGTGACATCCAGGAAGGACTATGCTCGGCAGGGAGCATTGTGGGAAGGCAGTACTTAAAGGTCAGTGAACAAATAGCAGAAGGGGCGTGTGACAGCATTGCCTCAATGAGTGAATCCAGGCTGCAGTAAATATCAGGAGAAGTGTTCCAGGACTGCACAGGTCTGTAAGGCAAGGTAAACAGTAAACTGAGGTGTGGATACCTTACAACTATAAATATAAATAGACAAAATATATATACTGTTGTACTACAAATATAAATATACACAATAAATATACTGTTGTAATATAAATATACATCCTATATATACCGTTGTAAAATAAATTGAAATATACAAAATATGTATACTGCTGTACTATAAATATAAATAGACAAAATATATATATTGTTGTACTATAAATATAAATATACACTATAAATATACTGTTGTAATATAAATATAAATATACATCCTATATATACCGTTGTAAGATAAATTGAAATATACAAAAAATGTATACTGCTGTACTATAAACATAAATAGACAAACTATGTTGTAATATAAATCAACAGAAATAACAACAGTATTACAGTAGATACAGAACTGTACTGTAGATGTACTGTACTGTATGAACAGTACAGTACGTACAGTACAGTTTTCTATATTTTTTTTTTGTTAAGTTTTATAAATATACTTACGCGTTAGTTACCCTTGCTGCCCTTTTCCGGTCTCTGTTTTTTCCGTATGCATGATAGCACATGGTGCTTGATGGCACAACGTGGCCAGAAGTAGCTAACCAGCATTGGATAGCAGCAATTCGGTGTCCGCTCGTGTACATCTCCTTAATTCGCATGCTGAGATCCTTTGAAATCTTTTAACAGGCATTGCTGCGAGTAGAAAGAAATACAAATACAAGAATGTATATTCGATGTTTAGTCGATGTGTATTCTATGTGCAGTCAATACACAAAATGGATGGTGTATTTATACGGTAATGACTCACATTAGAGTACGCCCACTTTCAACACCTGTACCTTGTCGCCATGCATAGAAGGTCACACACTTTGCATACTGTAGGTCACCACTCCATGATCTTTATCTGAACTTGCCCTTGTCCAGATACTGCATTGTGCCACCTACTTCCATGGAGCATCCCCGGTTCTATGGACGCAAGAACCCACTCAACTCTGCCGTGCCTGTCATGCTGAAAAAGCGAAAGGCGGTTGCCGTTTCCACGCCAAGGGCAAAGCGACAGGCTAAGGCTAATAAAGAAAACCTTCTGCTGACCCCAAAGGTTAAGGGTTTTCTTAGACGTAAGCCTCATTATGTGAAGAAGATATACGGCGATGTACTCTCGACACAAAACGATTGGCAGCCAACCCATCGAATCCGCAGACCACTTCCTCCCATATGCTTCGACGACTCTGCTGTAGCTGTCCCGGAAACTTCAGCCCGTCTTCTGCATCCCCATCTTCTCCGGCTCCATCTGACGACGCTGCCGCCTCTGAAATCCACGGGTCACTGTCTCCTTTGCTCTTGGATGACTCTGCTTCTCGCCCGAAAATCCAAAGGTCACTTTCTCCATCCCTCTTCGACGACGCTGCCGCTTCTCCTCTACCGGGTATCCACAGGTCACCTCCTCCACTCTCCCTCGATGCTGCTTCTGTCCATGGAACCCTCATCTCATCCTCCATTGCACCCATCCCCCCAGATGTCCAGATGCCATGCACAAGAAGCAGCTCGTTAGACCGGATGCCGAATGGGATAAGTGTGGATCTCCCCGGGAATTCTATTGTGCTAGCAAAGATAGATCTGCTTCTGGAGACAATGCTAAATGTGGAACAACGGATGCTACAAATGGAACAACGGATGGATCGACGGATGGAGAAGATAGAGGCTGACATTGCGGGCATACATTATTTGCTCGGTGCTAATGCACCCCCTCCACCAGAAGAAGTAGTGTACATGTATGCCGTTGAGGAGGACATGACAACCCCGTCAAGACCACTCCTGGAGACAACACGGTGACCACGACCGGAGGAAAGCTTCCTCCCAGACAACCTACCATCGCCTGTCGCCTCAAGCACACCCGCTTCCAAAAGACCTACACCCGCTCGCATCGAAACGGTGCCCGACATCACCCTGTGCGATCTGCCACCGGAGCTCAGGGAGAATTATAGGGTGAAGAGTGCTGGTGTACCCCACAAGTATGCCTTGATCATTTTTAAGCACCATGTTCCCTACTCATTGTACTGCGAGTGGGTGTTCAAAGTGAACTACGATGGGAATCGCGCAAAAAAAGGCACTTCCTGTCAATTTAAGGAAAAACATTGTGGAAGAAATGCGGCGCTTTTATGCAGTTACAGATCCTGTAATGAGAGGCGTTCGAGACTGCATTAATGGCGTTTTGCGCCATGCAAGGAATCGGCCATGGACGGACAATGTGGAGGACTTTCAGTGAGACCATACTATTGTGCTGAACTGTATTGTACTGTACATGTTTTGCCCTACTGTTACTTAAAATGCTTCAACATTGTATTTGTAAATAAATGTTTTTGAACTGACTGCACCAATAAAAGAACATGTTGATTTGTCTTACTGTACATTGTTTCCATTTGCTCCTTTGATAGTACTGTATAACAAAATACAGTGTTTCTAGAATGTCGAGGCTTGCTGCACTGTTTATTTACTGCCTGACCGCAAAGCCGCAAGCTCGGCAACATTGTAAAAAAAGAGCAATGAGCGCGCAATTGGCGTGGGAACTAGGTCAATTGGCGTGGGAACTTCTGATCTAGGGCACTTAGAAATAAAATTAATTTTGCCCCTAGATGTTAGGAACCCCCTCACTTGACCCCAACAGGGTCCGACCAGTAATGGCGACGAGAAAGGGTCACGCCGGCGAGGAGGGTCCTATCATTGAGGGCAATGGCGGAGAAACCCGCGCTGCATTGGCGTAATGGTGGCAGAAACCTGGAACCCACAACTCCGGTTCTGTTCAATCTAGAGGGCTCAGATTCGGTCACCATGTAGTCCTAGTTGCGGCAGGATTGCATGGCAAATTGCGACCCTCTCGTGGCAACAGAAAGGAGTCAGGTTAATGTTAAAATTTAGGTTTCTGCCATTGACTTGCATGGCAGAAAAAAAGCTACTTTTGTAATGTGCTTTTAAACTGTCTTTTGGTATCTCCGGTTCCGGGGGTCGTGCAAGGCTGATATGTTGCCACTATGGCAAGGGTCCTTCCGCATGAGGACCAGACGAATTTCAACCCACTGAGACCCACAGAACAGATTATTTTAAATTATATTTATATATTTATATATGTTTATTTTAAAGATATTAAAGAATGTACTGTATTGTATTTAAAACATGTGACTGTAAACCATACTGACTGACAAATGTTTTCACACCCTGATGCAATATCAGTGTACTCTCAATTCTCACTGTGCTGTGCACATCAGATTTATATTTCCAATTCGAGAGGGGATTTTCCAAAGCATTACCGTTAACAAAACAGGCCTCTAAGGGTTGGGGGAGGGGGGTGGTGTGATTAGACGCAGGCGTACTGAGTCTTTGTAGCTCGGCTATGGGCAGATTAAGAACCCAATGCCAATATGCAGAAGATTAACGACCCAGTGGAGAGAGGGGGTTGGTAGGCTAGGATGACTCAGCCGATTGACGCTTGGCTAGGGAGGGATTAAAAACTCTGGAGGTGTGTGGCTGAAATAGTTAACAGCACTGTAATTTCAAAAGGCAGCTCATCATAATAATTTGATGAATAAACCCCCAAATACAACCCCCAAATACAGTACATAAAAAGCAAGTCACTTTAACTCCCTGTGCCCCATGCACCAAAAACAATCAGTAGATTTTCTATAGACAAATTAATATTCATACAGTATAAACGTTCAATTTTCATGTATCTCCATGTTTTACAAATGTTTTGTACATGTTTCTCCGATTTCAATCTGTCAGAAGAATTTAATAAAGGCTGCAGTATGTATTTTTGTGTGTTGATGGTTAGAATTGCTGTGCACTTTAAATGTTTCAATATTGTACAGTATTTGTAAATAAATGTTTTTGTACTGACTCCACCAATAAAGGAACATGTTTAATTGCTGCACTGTTTTTATTACTGCCTGACCGCAATGCCGCAAGCTCGGCAACATTGTAAAAAAAGAGCAATGAGCACGCAATTGGCGTGGGAACTAGGTCAATTAGCGTGGGAACTTCTGTTCTAGGGCACCTAGAGATAAAATTCATTTTGCCCCTAGATGTTAGAAAACCTCTGACTTGACCCCAACAGGGTCCGACCAGTAATGGCGACGAGAAAGGGTCACGCCGGCGAAGAGGGTCCTATCATTGACCTTAATGGCGGAGAAAGCCGCGCTGCTTTGAAACGGCTAAGTCAGAATGAGCAGAAACCTGGAACCCATAACTCCGGTTCTGTTCAAACTAGAGGGCTCAGATTCGGCCACCATGTAGTCCTAGTTCAGGCAGGATTGCATGGTAAATAGCAACCCTCTCGTGGCAACAGAACGGAGTCAGGGTAATCACGCAATTGGCGTGGGAACTAAGGCCTCGGTCAAGTTCACGGCCAATTGGCGTGGGAACTTCTGTTCCAGGGCACCTAGAAATAAAATTCATTTTGCCCCTAGATGTTAGGAACCCTCTCACTTGACCCCAACAGGGTCCAACCAGTAATTGCGACGAGAAAGGGTCACGCCGGCGAGGAGTGTCCTACCATTGAGCGTAATGGCGGAGAAACACGCGCTGCTTTGAAACGGCTAAGTCAGAATGAGCAGAAACCTGTAACCCACAACTCCGTTTCTGTTCAACCTAGAGGGCTCAGATTCGGTCACCATGTAGTCCTAGTTGCGGCAGGATTGCATGGCAAATTGCGACCCTCTCGTGGCAACAGAACGGAGTCAGGGTAATGTTAAAGTTCAGGTTTCTGCCATTGACTTGCATGGCAGAAAAAAAGCCACTTTGGTAATGTGCTTTTAAACTGTCTTTTGGTATCTCCGGTTCCGGGGGTCTTGGAAGGCTGATATTTTGCCACAATGGCAAGGGTCCTTCCGCATGAGGACCAGGCGAATTTGAACCCGCTCAGACCCACAGAACGGATTATTTTAAATAATATTCGCGCAATTGGCGTGGGAACTACTTAGGGCCCCGGTCAAGTTCACGGCCAATTGGCGTGGGAACTTCTGTTCTAGGGCACCTAGAGAAAAAATTCATTTTGCCCATAGATGTTAGGCACTGTATACCACTGTACAGTATACTGTAGAAGACACATAATGAAACGATACCGAACATGTAGAATAAATGCATAGATTTATTTATTCGGGTTTATTACACAGTATACTGTACGGCCGGAAAACATCAGCATACAGTACAATATTATCCATCGAAATCCACCCATTAGCCATTTTCTTTTCTGAGGAAAAACAAAAAGAAAAGTTTTAATCTACAGTTATGGTCAGCCCCCTAAAGAAGTACTGTACCCAGCCAGTCCCACCAAAATAATACGGCAACTCACCATAGAATTTCCCATTCAGCTGGCGCCGGCGCCGGTCCACTACCAGTCCAGTTTTCTTGATCATCCACGTCAATAGTTTGCAGCGGGACTAGTCCACCTGTAGTCAGCTGGTGAGGCTGGAAATTGCTTAGGTACATGCAGCTTCATCAAAACTGCACGCGAAATCCGACTCAGGCTCAGGGTTGTCACGTGCAGTGGGACCGTCATTGGAAGCCGGTGCTAGTGCTGGTGCTGGTGCATTGCTTGGCAGCGACTGTCGCTTCTTAGTTGGTTTTAACACGACCCTTCGCCTTTTGCCGCCTCCATGTTCATAGATACGGGAAAAATCCGGTGATACACACCAATACCCTCCAACAAATTGGAGCTCAATACGGTGAAAACTGGGATCACTACATAACCTTTTCCTTACTGCACGCTTCCACGTATCTTTTCCTTACTGCACGCTTCCACGTATGAGGAGTTGGCGAAAATTTGTAAAAGACATAGTTTTCGATAAAATACTGATAAATTTGAGCAACTGTTGCCATCTTATCATCTGTTGCATTAATCGCGGCACATATCAAATACGCGTAACTTCTGTCGGGTTTTTGAAAAGCGGGCTGCACTTGAACACTCATGGCGGGTGGGTCTCTGGAGAATACTGTAACTGAAACTGGTCTTTGTCTTTCTTTAATATGTATGTAAAGCCCAAATTGATACATTTTTGCAACCTCTTCCTTCAGTCTCAAGGCCAAGGCCAAGGTACAATAGCACACTGTGGTACAGTATCTTTTTTAAACGAAACACCTGCAAGCCGACACATTACTGATTTGCTGCTTTATATTCATGAATATCTGCCATCTGGCGGACACGCGAAGCATTGCAGCCTATTAAAATCCGAACCATTATCAATAAACGCATCAGCCGGGCATGACCAGTGGCTGGGAACGCAAAATGAACGCGGCATGCGCCAGGTGAACAGCGTGGCATTCCAGGAACAAGCCAGATAAAAGCCGGTGATTTGTTAGAATAAAAGCTGCCGCAGCAGTATATTTACACAATCTGATGGACCTCGCTCGACAGGTTAAGCACTGTACGACCACTTTTAACACCTACAGGTCGTGTCCATGCCGGCCCAAAATTTCAAATAGGGACACTGTGCATTGAAGGTGACACTGTAACACGTACAGTATCTCACCACAAACGAGATGCGGCAGCTGGGCTGAGGTAGGGATTGGTATAGAGTGCTAATCACAACTGCGAGGACATATCTAGAGTGTAGGATAGTCTTCAAAGCCAGAGTCAGGATTGGAGAGAGTAGAGCCGTCATAAAGCCAAAGCCAGGGTCAGTGCAGGAGAGTATAACAAAGTCCAAGGTCCAAGGCAGAGTCAGGCAGCAAGGTAAGAAGCAGACAAGCAGGATGCAGTGAGGTTCAGCATCACAAACAGAAGTTATGCTTGACAATGGAGGAGAGTTCAGACAAGGTATTTAAAAGACCTCCCACCAATGGGAGGCATCCAGGAAGCAGAAGCGCCCTCTCTGATAGGCTGCTGGATCATGCAGGTGCGTCCTATTACACAGCCGATTGATGTAGAGGGAACACAAGAGAGTGCACGCGCGCCGCGTGTAACCTGCAAATCATGCTGCTGACCCGGTCGCGCACCATTCATGAGCATCACGGCACCCGCGTCAGTACAGGGGCGGAGACCAGAGGCGGGACCCGCGTAGACAGGGGAGGAGCACCTGGAAGTACTGAGCCACGTAGCTCTGATGTCAGAGCGGGGGCAGGATCAGGAGACAGAGACTGCAGACCGCCGGTGAGATCAAGCACCACGCATTCTTCACGCATCAATGCCGCGGCTAGGAGAGTGTACCCTGGACACGGGAATTCTGGAGACCGACGGTTCCCGCGCACTGTCCACGTGCCGCGCATGAGCACCACCACTGGGATGCCCTTCTTGAGTGCCACTGGATCCTGACAGACAGGTGAATGTTAAGGGGACAGAACCGCCAAAATAGTGAATCCTCACAGACACAATTTGCCTCGCCTCCCACACGCTGATCTATATCTGAATGAAAAACATACTGAACACCTAACAAGCTCCTATTGAACCCCCAAAATAACCACAACATATATATAAGCATATGAGTGTCACAGAGGAGTGCTACTGAGCATGTCAATATATATTTAAAATCAGAGACAGAACATAAAACACAGACAGAGCTCAGTTTATAGCACATCCAGTGAAACTCATACATGGTACAATGCCTAAATATATATGTATAAGTATGTATAAATATTAAGTAAAATGGTCATTTTACTTGATATTTATACATATATATTTAGGCACTGTACTGTGTATGAGTTTCACTGGATGTGCTAAAAACTGAGCTCTGTCTGTGTTTTATGTTCTATATCTGAATGAGCTACAGCAGCGGCAGCTCTTATTCGAGCAAATGCCGCTGGCTGTATGAGGCTGGGAAGCGGGTAGCCGCGGCGCGTGGCGGCGCACTGTGACGTCACAGTCACAAGCGCGCCCGGCTTCCCCGTCTTCCCCGGCTTCCCCAGGCTTCCCCGACACCCCTGGAGTTCAAATCTAGGTAAGCGGGGGTGCGGGGAAGCAGAGGGGCAAAGTAGAAGCCGGGTTCGGGGTGTCTTTGGGGGGGTAATTGCGCGCGATGTGGAGGGGGGATGCGTGGGGGAAACGCGGCGGCGCGCGTTTTTGACTGGCGGCAGCTGGGGTAGATCCCGGCATGCCGCCGGCATTCACTCGAATTAAAGATGTCGCTACTGTATTGTCCAGATACTGTATTGTGCATTCTTCCATCTGCTTCAATGGATCTTCCCTGATTCTAAAGATGTAGGAACCTGCTATCATCTGCTCTGCCAAGCATGAGAAAGTGAAAGGTGGAAGCTGTTTCCAAGCCAAAGCCAAAGCTAAATGTTCATTAAGAAAACGTTCAGACAGCTCCCAAAGCAAAAAACCCTGGTCCTTATTATGTGATGAAGAAAATTGCCAAAATCAACTTCAATCAACCTGTTTGGCCGGGCACCATATGTGCCCAAGCACCCACCATAGCCGAATCTGACGTCCCAGACTTTTCACTGCCAACGTCCACTTCCGATTCCAAAATATTCGCCTGTTCTGACCCTTTGTCCACTGATGCTCATCCGGAAAGCCCTAGCTTGTCTGCTACAGCACCCATCTACGCCGATGCCCTTCCAGAAACCCCCAACTTACCTGCTCAAGCACCCATCCACGTCAATGCCCGTCCAGAAACCCCCAGCTTACCTGCTCCAGCACCCAGCCAGAAGAAAAAAACGAATGGCGCACAGCCAGGGAGCCAGGTGTAGAGTAAAAGTTTACCTTTATTAGTGCATGGTAAGAGACACTCACGGAACACCTTTTTACGTGCTGACAGCTGCCACCCCAAGTCCCTACTAAAAAGCATACCCAAAGGTCAACTGATCCGGTTAAAAATAATCTGCACTAATTCAGAAGACTTTCTTAACCAATCGATGGATCTTATGAACCACTTTGAGGCCAGTGGTTATTCACGCTCAGATTTGAATAATGCGTTCAAAGAAGTTAATGAAATGGATAGGTCTATATTAATACAGAACAAAAAAAGAAACAACTCTTTTTCTCAATCCCCAATGTTTATTATGCAATACACTACACAAGCAAATAAAATCAAAAGCATTGTGAAAAAACATTGGGCTGTACTAGCTGCCGATCCTGTTTTACAGCATGTCTACAATGAGGGTCCCAAATTTGTTTACAGAAGAGCAAAAACAATTTCTAATTATATGTCACCAAGTTTATTCACCACAAAGAAATTGGTCTCTAATTTGCCAAAGGGATGTTTTAAGTGCTTAAAATGTAAATCTTGCATGTATATGTCATCAAAATCTGAATTTTCCTCCACCAGTACAGGGAATAGTTATAACATCACATCCGTTATAAATTGCAACACCACATATGTAATTTACCTACTCAGATGTGGTTGCGGCAAACAATACATAGGCCGAACTATTAGAGCTTTGAAAGTTCGTATACTCGAGCACTTACGCCTAATTATAAAAAAAGATGTTAATCACCCTGTTTCACTTCATTTCACTAACTGCAGTATGGGTAATGTGAATAACTTTTCATACACTTGCAGCCCATATCCATGTGGCCCATTATAAGTGGCAAGACGACTGAACAACTGAAGTTTAAAAGGAAGGGCCCCTTACCCTAACAAAAATCATTTTCTCTCCTCAGGTAATATCCCATATCTGAATCCTGTCTGCTTCAACTCTTTGCTGTGTGTATTTCAGTATACTGTATGCAACTGAAACAATCTTAGGTAATATCCCATATCTGAATCCTGTCTGCTTCAACTCTTTGCTGTGTGTATTTCAGTATATGCAACTGAAACAATCTTAGTATATGCAACTGAAACAATCTTAGGTAATATCCCATATCTGAATCCTGTCTGCTTCAACTGTTAAGTGTTAAGTGGCCCATTATAAGTGGCAAGACGACTGAACAACTGAAGTTTAAAAGGAAGTTCAAAAGAAGTGAGGAAGAAGTGGACACCCCATCTGGCCCTGATTCCTGCATTTGACCTACGCTGGAAAGGAGGATATCATCAATACCAGACTGCATCATTACTGCTGTGATGCTGACTTTACCATTTATATTTGCAGTGACTTCACTTCTTCTCAAATTATGCACTTCTTTTTACCAGCCTCAGTATGTCTCTAACTCCATTCATATATCTCCATCTCTCCTTTCTTCACCACTTCTCTGTTCACATGTACTCCTTTCTTACCTGCGTCCTCTGACACCACACAGCTATATCCCCTGCACTAAAACACACCCCTACAAATCCTCCTCACACATTCTCTTTCTATCCATGCTTCTCCTCCTTGCTTCTGTGGATATCTCTCCCAATCCTGGTCCCTGCCTTATTTCTACTTGCTCTCGTCCTCACCTGCCAAATGCAATCTCTACTCCTGGTGTTAACCCCTCCAAACTCATACCCATCCCCTGCCACCCTCCCTCCTCTCTCCCTTTCTCCGAATGCTCGCTCCCTTTCTAACAAGTTCCTCTCTGTGCATGACTTCTTTCTCTCTCACTCCCTGCTTCCCTTTGCTATAACTGAGACCTGGCTCACTCAATCTGACTCTGCTCTAGAAGCTGCCCTCTCCTACGGTGGCCTTTCCTTCTCTCACACTCCGCGCCCTGATGGCAGGGGTGGAGGCGTGGGGCTCCTGCTCTCCTCTCTCTGCCGTTACCGAACCCTTCCTATTCCCCCCTCTCTTGTTTTCCCTCCTTTGAGGCTCACACTGTCCAGATCTTCTCTCCTCTCCCGGTCAATGTGGCGGTCATCTATCGCCCACCTACCTCTACTCATTCCCCTTCTACCTTTCTCTCTCACTTTGAATCCTGGCTCTCTTTCTTTCTCTCCTCAGACTCCCCTGTTCTTCTCCTTGGGGACTTCAATTGCCACATTGATGACCCCTCTCTCCCTTGGTCTTCCCGCTTTCTTTTTCTAACCTCTTCTTTTGGCCTTCAACAGTGGACTGCAGCCAGCACCCACAAGGATGGCCACTACTTAGACCTGGTTTTCACTAAAAACTTTTCTCTCTCTGATTTCTCCATTTCCCCTTTTCCTCTCTCTGACCATCACCTCATCTCATTCTCTCTATCTCGCTTCTCCCCTTCTCCACCTCCATCTACCCCCCGGTTCTGCAGAAACCTGCGCTCTATTCACTTACCTGACTTTGAGTCCACTTTAAGCTCCACCCTCTCCTCTCTCAGCTCTGCTACAGACCCTGACAACCTGGTCAGGAACTACAACTCTGCCTTGTCCTCGTCTCTTGATCTACATGCCCCGCTTTCTCTCTGCCGCACTCGCCCTTCTAACCCTATACCCTGGCTAAATTCCCACACGCGGATGCTGCGTTCCTCCACTCGTTCCTCTGAACGCCTCTGGAGGAAGTCTCACACTCTCGCAGACTTCCTTCACTACAAATTTATGCTATCCTGTTTCAACTCTGCCCTCTCGCAAGCTAAACAAGCCTATTTTTCTGCACTAATCAACATGCACAAGTCTAACCCACGCCGACTGTTCTCTGTCTTTAATACTCTACTCAAACCACCCTCAGCTGCCTCTCCTTCCTCCATCTCCGCTCAGGTTTTCGCTGACTATTTTAAGGAAAAGGTGGAATCCATACGGCAGAACATCCCCTCTGTTTCTTCCTCCCATCCTACACCTCTTCCTAACTCTCCTCCTGCCTTCCTTGACTCTTTTTCCACTGTCTCAGAGGAGGATGTGTCGCTGTTGATCACCTCCTCTCCCTCTACCACTTGCCCTCTTGACCCCATTCCCTCCCATCTCCTAAAACCTCTAGCTCCTACTATAATCCCTACGCTCACACACATTTTTAACTCCTCCCTCTGCTCTGGAACCTTTCCATCCTCCTTCAAACATGCAACAGTCATACCATTACTCAAGAACAACAAGCTTGACCCTACCTGTCTTTCTAACTATCGACCTGTCTCCCTCCTGCCTTTTGCCTCTAAACTCCTTGAACGTCTTGTATTCTCTCGCTTGCTCCATTTTCTCAACACCTATTCTCTCCTAGACCCTCTACAATCTGGCTTCCGCTCTGCTCACTCCACCGAAACAGCCCTCACTAAAATAACTGACGACCTCCATGCTGCCAAAGACAGAGGTCATTACACTCTGCTCATATTACTCGACCTCTCTGCAGCATTTGACACAGTGGACCACCCTCTTCTCCTCCACATTCTCCATACTCTAGGTATTCGGAACAAAGCTCTATCCTGGATCTCATCCTACCTCTCCCATCGTACTTTCAGTGTCTCTTCTGCTAACACCTCCTCCTCCTCTATTGATCTCTCTGTGGGGGTACCCCAGGGCTCTGTCCTGGGACCTCTTCTCTTTTCTCTGTACACACTCTCTCTAGGTGACCTAATAACATCTTTTGGGTTTAATTATCACCTCTATGCCGACGACACACAAATATACTTTTCAACACCTGTCCTTACACCTGCTGTACAAACCAAAGTTTCTGAATGTCTCTCTGCTTTATCATCCTGGATGGCCCTCCGCCGCCTTAAACTCAACATGGCTAAAACAGAGCTCCTCATACTTCCTCCCAAACCTGGCCCTACTACCTCCTTCCACATTACTGTTGGAACTACAATCATTCACCCAGTAGCCCAAGCACGCTGCCTAGGGGTCACACTCGACTCCTCTCTCACATTCGCCCCTCACATTCAAAACATTTCTAAAACTTGTCACTTTTTCCTCCGCAATATAACAAAGATACGCCCTTTCCTCTGTTGCTCGACTGCTAAAACTCTGACTCAGGCCCTCATTCTCTCCGTCTTGATTACTGTAACCTCCTGCTGTCCGGCCTTCCTTCCTCTCACCTGTCTCCCCTACAATCTATCCTAAACGCTGCTGCATGAATCACTCTACTCTTTCCTAGATCTGTCTCAGCATCTCCCCTCATGAAATCCCTCTCCTGGCTTCCGATCAAATCCCGCATCTCACATTCCATTCTTCTCCTCACTTTTAAAGCTTTACACTCTTCTGCCCCTCCTTACATCTCATCCCTAATTTCTCGTTATGCACCATCCAGACTCTTGCATTCTGCTCAAGGATGTCTTCTTTATACCCCCTTTGTATCTAAAGCCCTCTCCCGCCTTAAACCTTTCTCACTTTCTGCCCCACACCTCTGGAATGCCCTTCCCCTCAGTACCTGACTAGCACCCTCTCTATCCACCTTTAAGACCCACCTTAAGACACATTTGCTTAAAGAAGCATATGAATAGCACTGTGGATATTCTGAACATGATACATAAAGCTTGGCCCCCTGCAGACGCACTTACCAGAACTCCCTCCTACTGTCTCTGTACGTTCTACCTACCAATTAGACTGTAAGCTCCTCGGGGCAGGGACTCCTCTTCCGAAATGTTACTTTTATGTCTAAAGCACTTATTCCCATGATCTGTTATTTATATAATCTGTTTTTTATTTGATTACCCCATGTATTACTACTGTGAAGCGCTATGTACATTAATGGCGCTATATAAATAAAGTTATATCAGTGGCGCTCAACACTGTAATGATCAAAGCAATTCTAATAGATATTATAAAATATATATTATAAAATATACAACCAGAGCCACGGAAATCGCCCGTCCGAAGCTGGGAATATCCAACATTTCAGCATTGCTGTGTTTGGTGCACGTGGTGCGGGCAGACCAGGAAGTATCTCTGTGTGTGGTCCTGGAGCTTCTGCAGTGCTGGGAGAGGACTGAGGCAGACGCAGCTAGCTGAAAAAAACTGTCCCTGCCCATAATAGACTCCTCGTCTGAGCCCAGGTGTTAACAACAGCAGCAGCAGCAGCAGCAGCAGCAGCTATCCATAAGAGGGGATACTCTTTGAATTATCCATTGCCTGATTACATCCTGTTTTCAGTAAGCAGGTACCCCCACCCGAGTTGGAGAATCTTGCCTGAACCTAATATATGTTTTTATGTACTATTTTATGTGTAATAAGTGTATTTTATGATATTAATGATATGCCATATTAAATGCCATTGTGAGTAGTTACCTGTTGTTCTCAGCGTTTGTTAAGTGTTGTTTGTTTATGTATGTGTATGTTTTACAGTATTATGCTATGATTTGATTTCTTTGTATATTTACATGTTTACCCTTACCACGTGGAGCATCCAATCGGACGGGCGATTTCCGTGGCTCTGGTTGTATATTTTATAATATATATTTTATAATATCTATTAGAATTGCTTTGATCATTACAGTGTTGAGCGCCACTGATATAACTTCTTTTCCACTTCTATAGCCTGACTAGGGGTAAGGGTTATATCACCGGCTGCCAGCTCACTGTGGGATATAGCGCTACCTATTTGTTTTTTCTGCTATATAAATAAAGACATACAATACAATACACAGGTATAGAGCATATACCATGTCCCATCAGAGGTGGAGATAGAAATGGCATTCTAGACAGGAGAGAACTATTATGGATTTTTACTTTAAATACACGCATTCCAAATGGTCTTAATTCCGATTGGGATCTTGGACCGCTCCTGCTCTAGAAATGGTTAATCAATTACATTTTAAACTTTAAATTGATTTTTGTCAACTTTGCCTTTTCTTCTCTCCTCCATCTCATGAGAGAGGTATCTGCCTTTTTCAATTTATATCGTTACCATCTGAGCTCTTAGATATGTTTAGCTAAACTTTTCTATATATATATATAGTTATTATTAACAATACTGTACTTATGTTTAGTCAAACTATAATATATGTTCAATCACAATATAGTAAAATATTTATGCTCAACTGAATTGCCTTGTGAACTCTATTTGTAAATTCTTACTAACTAAACCGCAACGTATGCTTAATTTATGGTATAGCAATACTGCATATTTATGCTTGATCTAATTATCTTGTGAATTTAACTTGTAAATTTTTAGTAATGAAATCATACCATATGTTAAATATTGATTGTCCTATACTTTGCCAATATCCATTCAGTAGGAAGATATAATAATAATTTCTCAATAATTAATTATTTGTATATTCTGTATGGTGAATGATGGCAATGTCTATTCAACCTGGAAAAAATCCCGTGTTAATTAAGTGGCAATTTATTGTACTCCTTTATGTCATGAAATACACTATTTGCCCTTCATTATGTCTGTATATATATATATATATATATATATATACAGATTCTACCAGGTTGACATATGTTACTCATATTGAACTCTGAACTGTGGGTTTTAGCAGATATAGAATTTGCTTAATCTATGAATGAAGCAATTGTTCACTTTTGCTCATGAGATTAGTTCATTCCATTGTTTATATTTGTTTTTAACTATGTTTTAATGTTTAGGTAACTTTTCTTCATTCATACAAAGGAGTGTTATTTTGTTTATTTTTTTCTGTTTAAATAAAGTTTGTTTTATAGATATGTCCCGAGCGCGCTGACGTCACACGTCCCGCGTCACGTCCTGCGTCACTCTTCTCTTGGAACCAGGAAGTGGCGGCGGATTGGTCACGCCAGCGCTGAAATCAGGTATTTAAATGCACTCGTTTAGGTATTTCTATTCACCTTGATAAAGGGCCACAAGCCGAAACGCGTAGGTGTTCTGTTTTTGTGCTTTTGATCCATTAAAACTTTTATTGTGGGAACGCACCTCTGTGTTTATTTTTACCCCAGTGGAACCAGTGATTCGTTTTTCCTTCCCTGCTCCTGTTCATCTACAACAACGGAGGCACGGTACACCCCAGGAGTAGTGACACAGCAGGCTCTACAATTGCGTGAGTTACACTTTTAAGTGAGCCCTTTCACTCTCCTCTTTCCACAGTGGCTGCAAGGTTTGTTTTTTACCCCATGTTTTTACCATGATATTGTATTAATTCTGGACACCGGCAGGTGTATACTGTCCTAACCTCATTGCATGTGGGACTTTATTTTCCAGTTACACATCCAACAGGTATATGGGTGTAATTCAATCTCCTAGCCTTATCTTTTGCCTTTTTGGAGGGGTAATCCGCTGTACATTCAAGTTAATCATCATTGTTTGCTGTGATTTGGTTTAGAGCACCATGCAACTTTTTCTTTTCATAACCTGGTTATGACCAGGAATACAACCCGTGAAATGTTTTGATAACGACCACTGCATCTGTATGTCTGGTAAATTGTTTATCATTCTTCAAATGATTATGACAAAATCAGCAGTACTTTATGATGTAAGATCTAATTTTAACCCTAAATCCATTCATTCTCTTTCCACAGGCCTGTCACCCAGTATTACAAACACCTTCTTGCTTTTATTTTTGCCATTGAGGAAATTAACAAGAATCCAGACCTTTTGCCCAATGTTACTCTGGGTTACCATGTATATGATTCTTGTGCAAGTGGCCTGAAAGCTGTACAAAGTGTGATACAGATATTATCCGGACCACGTAGGACAGTTCCCAATTACTCCTGCTTGGAACATGAAAGGCTGGCAGGTCTTATTGGAGATTTTTCTTCAGGCACAACAGTGGCCATTGCACAAATGCTGGGAGTATATGGGTACACACAGGTGAGTGCTGGTAGTCATATTTGCCCCAGAAAGAGTAAGATACTTTGTCGCCTGTGATACCTTTAAAGGATCAACATATTGTAACAGATCTGGCTCTATTACTGTGTGACACTAAGAAGGGAAGCAAACAATTCAACTGCCCATGAGATGTCTACAAGGAAATTGTCGCCTTGAAGAAGCTCCTGGCCCTAGGGAGCTTGTGTGTGTGTGTGGTTGTGCGTGTGCGTGTGCGCATTCATCTTGAGAGTGTAGAATCCTAGAGACAATGAAGAAACCTGCAGAGAGAATATGAGGCATTCAAGGAGTTTAGAGGCAAAATGTAGGAGGGAGACAGGACAATAGTTAGAGAGAGAGGTAGGGTCAAGCTTACTGTTTTTGATTAATGGCCTAACTGTTGCATGTTTGAAGGAGAAGGGAAAGGTGCCAGAATAGAGGGGGGAATTGAAAATATGTGTGAGCGTAGGGACTAGAGTAGGAGCTATAAGTATGAGGAGCTGGGAGATTTAGAGATTTGGAGATTTGGAGAGGAGATACAGTACTAGCTTGATAAAATAATTTTTAACATATCTGAATACCAAAAATTTAATTCTGTTTTTTTACATCTGTCACCAAGATGAGAGTTGACATTTTTATGGATAATGATTCAAGAATAAAAAACTAAGAGTTTTTAAAAAAAAAGCCATTGATTTATGGCAAACATTGAAAATGTTGATAAAATGCATATAACTGATTTGATTTCTCTACAAAAGAAATCTAAAAAAATAATAATATAGAGACATAATTGATTGTCACAGAGTTCTCTAATGCTTCAGGTCAGATAAACACAATTCTTATGAAGCATTGGAATATATTGTTGAACGATCCAGTTTTCAAACCAATTTTAACTCCAGATTCACAAGTATTTTTTAAATAAGCATCAAATTTAAAACAGATGTATCAAGAAATATACTGTAATAAGAAATAAGATTCAAAGTTTGTTAACCCAGGAAATGGGATTTTATAAATGTAAAAATGCTTTATTTGCACATTTGGATCTAATAATAAAAAGGAGTTCAAATGCAATAAAACAAAGACAAAATTTGAAGTCAAGAAATATATTTAATGTACAACTAAACTCATAGAGTACTATTCAGGTAGCTTCGATAACTGATTTATCGAGAGTTTTGAGCACTTTTTCCAAAACAAATGTTTAAAAATGCTAAAACTTGCATCTTTTGACAAATCGTGACTGCAACTCTCAGATTCTGATATTGCCTCCTGATGTGCATCTGATGGAGACACATTTACAGTATTCTTACTACAGTACATCAGATTGAAGCTAGGGGGCGCCAGAGCTGACCTGCATTAATATCAGCTCCAGAGAACCCCTGCTTCAATCCTATGTAATAGAAATTAATATACAGCCCAGCTTCATTACCTTAGCAACTAACCACTAAGGTAATGAAGGGGTTAAATACAAGTGACTAGTTTCTTGGTGGTAGAGGGGGTAGGTGAAGCTTATAGTTTCCCCAGGGTAGGTGGTTATTATCACAATAGCTTACAGCAGGCCTGCACAACTCGTAAAGTGAGAAGGGTCGAACTGCTACAAGGAAAAAAAATTGGGCCGCATGGATAAAATCATCATCATCACCATCATCATCTCTCCTCCAGCACCTCATCATCATCCTCATATCTCCCCCAGCACCCCTCATCATCATCCTCATATCTCCCCCAGCACCCTTTATCATCATCCTCATATCTCCCCCAGAACCCCTCACTATCAACCTTTGCGATTCTCCCCATCTATCTCTCATACCCCCATCTCTCCCCCTCAGCCACACACATAATACTCCCCCTCCACATCAAACACACAATAACCCCCTGCACACCACACACATCTCACCCTGCACCTCACATCCCTCTCCCCCATTGCACCTCACATCGCTCTCCCCCCTTGCACCTAACATCGCTCTCCCCCCTTGCACCTCACATCGCTCTCCCCCCTTGCACCTCACATCACTCTCCCCCTTGCACCTCAAATCACTCTCCCCCCTGCACCTCAGATCCCTGTTCCCCCTGCACCTCACATCATTCTCCCCCCTGCACCTCACATCACTCTCCCACCTTGCACCTCATATCACTCTCCCACCTTGCACCTCATATCACTCTCCCCCCTTGCACCTCACATCACCCCCCTTGCACCTCAAATCAACCCCCTTGCACCTCAAATCACCTCCCTTGCACCTCAAATCACCCCCATGCACCTTAAATCACCCCCCCTTCTACCTCAAATCACCCCCCATGCACCTCAAATCAACTCCCATGTACCTCAAATCACCCCCCATGCACCTCAAATCGCCCCATGCAACTCACATCACCCATTTGCACCTCCAATGACCCCCCTTGCACCTCAAATCAACCCCCTTGCACCTCAAATCACCCCCCTTGTACCTCAAATCACCCCTCATGCACCTCAAATCACCCTCCATGCACCTCAAATCACCCCCCTTGCACCTCAAATCACCCCCCATACACCTCAAATCACCCCCCCTTGCACCTCTAATGACCACCCCTGCACCTCCAATCAACCCCTGCACCTCCCATCACCCATCACACTCCCCCCCCTGCACCTCACATCGCCCATCACCCTCTCCCCCCTGCACCTCACATCACCCATCACCCTCTCCCCCCCTGCACTTCACATCACCCACAGGGCCGCCACCAGAAATCATGGGGCCTGGGACAAATGAAAGGAGCAGGCCCCCCCGAACCCAGAGCGCACCTCCCCACTGAACCCATAGCGCACCTCCCCACTGAACCCATAGCGCACCCCCCCGAACTCACAGCACACCCCTCCCCGAACCCATAGCGCACCTACCACGGATAAATATCTTTTAGCTCGCAACTTTTACTTAACTGTTTTCTTTATGTGATACAGAAAAAAACATTACAATGCAACCTGTTTATTTTTTATATTTTCAACAAAAGACATGTGACTGCCTGCCTGGGTGGGTGAGTGGGTGGGTGAATGACAGTGACTGGGTGGGTGAATGACAGTTGGGTGAATGATGGTGGGTGGGTGAATGATGGTGGGTGGGTGAATGATGGTGAGTGGGTGAATGGCGTTGGGTGAATGGCAATGGGTGGGTGAATGGCGAGGAGTGGTTGAATGGCGGTGGGTGGGAGACAGTGACCTTGACAGTGACTTGGGTGGGAGACAGTGACTTTGGAGACAAATCTTGGGAGACAGTGGGTTGACAGTGACTGCGTGACATTGACTGGGTGACAGTGACTGGGTGACAATGACTGGGAGACAGTGACTGGGAGACAAGTGACTGGGTGACAGTGACAGGCTGGGTGAGAGTGACTGGGTGGGAGAGAGTAACTGGGTGGGATAGAATGTCTGGGAGACAGTGACTGGGTTACAGTGACTGGGTGGATGACAGTGACTGGGTGGGTGACAGTGACTGGGTGGGTGACAGTGACTGAGTGGGAGAGAGTGACTGGGTTACAGTGACTGGGTGGGTAACAGTGACTGGGTGGGTGACAGTGACTGGGTGGGTGACAGTGACTGAGTGGGAGAGAGTGACTGGGTTACAGTGACTGGGTGGGTAACAGTGACTGGGTGGGTGACAGTGACTGGGTGGGAGAGAGTGACTGGGTGACAGGGTGACAGTAACTGGGTGGGTGACAGTGACTGGGTGCTTGACAGTGAGTGGGTGAAAGTGACTGTGTGGGTGACAGTGACTTACCTTGACCGGGTGGGTGCAGCTTGCCGCCAGATGCTTTCCCCTCCTGCCCCAATATCCCTGCGGCAGCTGCCCGGGATGGGAGGTGGGCTTGGGGGCGCCGGGGGTTGGCTCAGGTGGTGGGGGGGCACGGGAGTTGATTCATGGGGGAGGGCCATGGGAGGTGAGCTCGGGGGGACGCGGGAAGCTGGCCGCAGAGGGAAGCGGTGGGAAGCAGGCCGCAGGAGTAGCTGGCTGTTACTTCCCCCTACATCCCACATTGAGAGCGGGGGGGGGGGGGGGAGAGGGCCCGCAGGAGGAGCTGGCCAAGTTTCAGCTCGCTGTGACCTGCTTAACCGGAGTTACAGTAATACATTTTAAACCGACATGTTTTGAAAACTGCCTTTCTCCTCCATTGAAGTCAATGGCAGAATCACATTTTGCACAGTTACTCATACTCCGTTCAGTTGATCAGAGGACTGGAAATTGCCATGCAATCATGTCGGAGCAGTGACAACATGGTGGCCAAATCCCAGCCCTCTAGTTCTTATTCCCATTGAAATACATTACGCCATTCATTTCAATGGCGGAGTTCCGCTTGTCCTCCCGGGCGCCACCTGCTGGTCTTTTCTGATATTAGGCCCAAACTACGGAAATCTCCATTGACTTGCATGGAGCTCCAATGACGACCTATGCGATGGGCTGCAAATGGGGATAGAAAAGGCGGGAAGGGGAACAAAGGGCCATATACATGTTAATGCAATTCACCCTTTCCCTCCCGACCTGATCCCTGTGTATGTGTTGGGTGCACACACTGCAAGTGGAAAAATAATTTAACCAGGGGAGAGGCATTGAGGCAGGGGAATAAAAACACTATTAAACATTATAACAGTTAACCCCTCGCCTCCCATACGATGGTGGGGGTGGCCCTTTGGGGTGTAACCCCTTTATTACTGGGCCAACCCCCCTCTCCATCGCTACAGTTATGCCTACCGGGGAATATTCGGAGCATGAGGGACAATGTTTGAGCCTGGACAGATGAGGCAGAGCTTGTTTATTGACTCATATATGCTTGAAACCTGCTGGTGTGTGTGAGTGCAATGATTGCAGAGTTATATCTATTTTTCCTAATTATTTGAGATTGGTGTCACACTATTTAAAATTATTTGCGTTTGGAGGGACCAAAGAATCACATAATTAGTGTCTATTGTGACCCAATAGAATTGATTTTAATTATCATTCCACATTATGATTTGGTGTAGTTGCACCGCCTGATAATATCATTTAATATCTGGGACTCCCAGATCAGATCCCCCCTCACCCCAGTATTGGGGTATAATATAATTGATCGGGCCATTCTTGGTCTCTTTCTTCTCCATATAAATTGGAAAATTCTCTTTTTTAGCTCTTTGGACGGAATCTGAACTGGGAGGGTTTGGAAATAATAAAGGAGACTGTGAAGTATATTAATTGCCCTTTCCATAAATGTGCCCTTTCCATTTTCATGTCCCATTCCTTGATGGCAGGATCAAGGGCAGGTGCAGTTTATTCTGGTAAGGATGAAGTTTTTCCATCGAAACAGACTCCGGGATATTTTTAATCCTTATTTTCTGTCTCCTCTCTTAATTCTCTTGGTCTTCCTGAATGTTCTTTAACACTCTTCTTTCTTCAGCCAGCATAAAGACGTCATTGTCTCTTGACCTGTAGCTGGAGGGTCTCTTCCATTTTGTTCTCCAATTCAGTTGTGCGCTAAGTTAAGGAGGGAATTTTTTTTTAACTCTTTAACAGATTTCTGTATGTCCAATTGAAAGGAGTTTTGAATCTTTTGAATAACATTTCCATTAACTCTAATGTAACCCCCGGACTCTCCTCTCTCAACCTCAGAATCGGACGCTGCACATGGCACACCTTCTCTCGCGTCGCCATTGTCCAGGTCTGCACTTGCATTAGGATGAGTTCCTCTAAAAACATGAAACCTTTTGGACTGTTGATTTTTTCATACTTGAGTGGCATGCTGGATCGTTTCCACACCTTTCAAGGCCTTGTTTGAGTTAGTTTGATAGGATTTTTGAGTTGTCTTATTTAGTTAACGTACAGTATGAAGGTCTCCGGAGATCCCTCACCAGACCTCAATGCCTGATGATGTCACGTGCATCCACCTGTTGTGATTTGAGCTATATATTAGAAATATTTGCAGTATTTGCACCTTTGTTACAGTATATATTAGATCTTTGCACATTGTCATATTAGTTATTTTTAGATTGCTATTTTACAGTAGTGCTACGAATAATTATTTTTGAAGAAGATTAATAAGGCTGATGGTAACTTTGTTTTGCATTTACAGTAAGTGGCAGGCTGATCTGTTATCTGGATGTTTATTGAGATAACGATGTACTGTTTTGACCGGATGGATGTATTTATGTGATCTGCTTCTGGATTTATTTAATATCACTTTCCATGATGGGGTGGAAAGGGTCCAGGCTGGAGGTTACGTGGCTAAATTAAGGGTCTGTTAAATATCCATGGTGGCTGTTTAGTTGGTTAATTGCAGTGTAACCTGGCCAGCAGAGGTCCTTTGGGAATAGTTATGGCATTTATTGGCGAGTGGACAAGGATCATTATGCGGCTCATCCTCTCTGCTGATGATTAATCACCTGAGCGGCCAGTGCTCTGATCCAGGCCACGATTGAGCACTATGGATTATAATAGTTGGTGAGAATCGGGCAGAGATTTTGGTAGCTGCATTTCTATTATCTTGGTCATTTTAATTAAAGCCATGGCTATTCCAACCTCTATACCTTTTCTGTGCGCGTGTTTTATGTAAAGATTATATTCGGGGTTGGGGGAGGGGTAGCTGCATTCATATCTCTAAGGTCAGGCAAGTCTGGTATAATACAGTATTGATGATACAATGTGTTCTTTTGCATAAACTTTTGAGGCTGCAGAGATCTTTTAATCTGATCACTTCATATTCAACTACATTTGGATGCTATTTTTTTTTTTAAACACAATAAAGGACCTTATTCTATAAAGTACGAATAACAAAGAGCTGACACTGTTGTTGCATGGAAATCCAGCTAAAGTAAATGGGAAGCCTCATTTCACACTCTATAGAACAAGAACCAAATAATAATTTCTATCAATACTTTTTACAAATGTGATTGGTTCAGATGATAAAGAGACTTTTGCAAACTTAAAGATTACGCATAAGAGAGCAGTGCCCTATTGATATGTTGTTTCATCCAAAGATATCACTGCCAAATAATTATCTTACAGATGTGAGTGGCCACTAGAGATATTCTGTTATATTATCTAATACCCTCCTCTATTCCCTTAACCCACCTCTATATTTGTATTTGTATATTTACACTTGGATTTGTTTGTATTCACATATATAGCAATATTGATATAATATGCAATTGTTTTTAATCATGATATACTGTACAGTACTAGTGTAATCTGCTTGTAATATGATCTTGAGTTTGCAGGATTGTATGGGATCTGTAGGTGATTTTCTTCCACTGTTCTTCTAAGGCTAAGGCCCCGCTCCCAGAGTCAGCGCGCCCGCACTGCAGACAGGCGGGGCGCTGACATACACAGACCACGATATGCGGTCTGTAGGGAGCGGGAGCCGGAGCGGGAGGTGGGTGGGAGTGGGAAGTTTGAGCGGGAGGGGGGGCGTGGCTTGAGCAGGGGGACCCGCTACTCTCCCCCCCCTCCCTCCACGGCTCGGGTAAGTAACACACACACACACACAGACAGAGGCAGGCACTCACGCACTCAGGCACGCACACACACACACACAGACAGACAGACAGAGGCAGGCACTCACGCACTCAGGAACACACATACACACACAGACAGGCACGCACTCAGACACACACAGAGACAGGCACTCACGCACTCAGGCACACACATACACACACACAGACAGGCACGCATGCACTCAGGCACGCACACAGACAGGCACTCACGCACTCAGGAACACACATACACACACAGACGGCACGCACTCAGACACACACACAGACAGGCACTCACGCACTCAGGCACGCACACACACACACAGACAGACAGAGGCAGGCACTCACGCACTCAGGAACACACATACACACACAGACAGGCACGCACTCAGACACACACACAGACAGGCACTCACGCACTCAGGCACACACATACACACACACAGACAGGCACGCATGCACTCAGACACACACACAGACAGGCACTCACGCACTCAGGCACACACATACACTCCTCCCCGCTCCCGGAAGCCTCTCCTCCTCCCGAAGCCTCCCCTCCCCATTGGCTCACAGACACACCACGTGACGCGTCAACGCTAGGGAACACCATTCTCTTGTATCCCATAGCAGCTGTCGCGCCACAGCGTGTAGTAAGCTGTGCAGCCAGGCTGGACCGGGACCGGCTCCGCAGGATTCCCCTGCTGGTGGGGAACTCACGTGTGGCCGCCCGCGCCACCGAGCGCAGCGGGACCGAGGCCTTAGAGTAGTTTTACATTTTTGCTGTACAGATCTATCAGAGACATGTACAGTAAATGTGACCACAACTGCTATTTGTATTTGTTTTTAATAAGAACAGCTCTTGCAAATCTATAGTATAAAGATAAAATAACAAAAAATATAAAAGTGTATGATATCAGTTTTTTGTTTGTTTGTTTTCCAATTTGATAACATGCAGAATAGTAGTTTGATAATGTAGCATATTCAGATTTTGTGTCAGTGCTTAATATTTGTGTTAATATTTGCAGATAAGCTATGGTGCAACTGATCCCCTGCTAAGTAACCGAGTTTTATATCCATACATTTTTCGGACACTTCAAAATTACCATGTTCATTATTCTGCTATAACAAAGTTGCTGAAATACTTTGGGTGGACCTGGGTTGGAATTATTACATCAAATGATGACACGGGAGAGACTGAAAGTCAAGTGTTGACAAAATATATCACCAGTCTTGGAATCTGTGTTGCTTTCAAACTTAAGATAGATCATGAAATAGATACAAGTGTAGAAGCGGTTAAAAGAAGACATAGTAAGATTATTCAAAACTCCTCTGCCCGAGTTATTATACTTTGTGCGACAGTTTCTTTATCCTTTGCTTATGCATTACGACATTTAGCTGATGATCTCCGTGAAAAGACTCTAATCCTTCCTCCTACCTGGGCCTTTAACAGGTTCTTCATAGATATTTGCAGTGAAGCATTTAATGGTAGTTTGGCATTTGAAGTTCCTCAATTAATGAATCCAGGAATGGAGAATTTCATAGAAAATGTCCATCCTTCAAAGCACCCAGAAGACATGTTACTTGAAGATATTTGGATGATAAACCATTCATGTTTTTCGACAAATTCAGCAAAGAATCGTTTCTATGAATCCCTTTACCGGATATCTTTTCGGAACTGCACTGGGAAGGAACGTATAACAGATTTTCGGAGTTTTTTTTTTGATGGAGCTGCAACCCATGTGTACTTTGCAGTATATGCCATGGCTCATGCTCTTAACAGTATGCATTTGTCTCTTAGTAGACAAACTCCTGAAAGGAACATTAAAAGTTATAATTACAGATATCAGGTAAATATAATGCAGATAATATGTGGAACTACACGTATAGAATAATACCATGGGCTTCACTGTTTATTGCTATGACCACGGCCTATAGGACATTAGACATTAAATATATTGATGTAATGTCCTATGGGACATTATTAAACATGTAACTGCATTTAACTGTGCATGCAATGTCTTGTGTATAATGTATAACCCTGCTCACTTAATGTAACTGTGTATTTGTAACCATGAACCTGGCACCATAATTCTGTGCCCAGGACATACTTGAAAACAAGCGGTAACTCTCAATATATTACTTCCTGGTAACACATTTTATAAATACATTTATCGTATTGATAGCCGTAATGCATATCCACAAAGGTAGTTTGCTTTAGAATGCCCTCACGTTATGGGGAAAAATATTGCACAACAAATTTAAATAGCTGTTATGCTTACTCTTATGCAAATCCTATGTGTCACCGGAGACCAGTACTTTTAACACTTTATACCTTCCGGAATCAATTCACTAGTCAGGACAACATTATTGAATAAAATTTGGTTTATGCAAGCAAGCCCACAGACACAGTCATACAAAAGTTGCACAAAATACAGTAAATACATACCGTCTGTGGGAGTCACTAGCCTCAACTAGATGCAGGGGCGCCTGCTTCAGGTATGATTACCCTCTCCACTCCAGGTCCAGGAACAAATGGTACTCTTTTCAGGAGAGCCACACACTTTCCCAGCTGGTTTCAGCTCTGTCTAATTCTCAGTACATGGCCCCGAGAACTTGCCCATGGAGCTTGGGCACGAAAACTTGCTCCCTGCCCTTATCCTTGCGTGGTCGTGCTACTCAGGTCGTGCTATGCCGAGTAGCCATCGGTCGCGTCACTGGAGTAAGACTGGAGCAAGTAGGATCACTTCTCAGAACTTGGCCGCATTCTCAGAACTTTGCACATTACCGGGGCTGTCTGTATAGCAATGGATATACATATCAATACAAAGTAATACAGAATTAAAACTTGGAGTCCAAAACTTGGACTCTACAACTTGGTTTTAATACAGGCTCCTGCACTGTGCTGTTAAACCCGATTGTAGAAGTTGCTGTTGGGGCACTGATGTTACATAGGGTTGTATTATTACTCCAACACATACCGTCTTTATCCCTAGATGTGTACCCACAAAACATGCACTATTTGCGGGTACAATTACAGTACTCCCGGTTTAACTGGTCAGCAACACTTTACACAGTTTTTAACCCTATTTCCTCCCAACATCAACCCCTAAACTCCTGTTCCCAAAGTCCTGGTCCTGCAGCTATTTCCTATGAGGGTTCCTAAACGCACAGGACAGTCCTAGATGATAAGCTCAAAGGGGACGGTTTAAGGGAACATGGTTACAGGGTGTCATGGGAGAGGGGGTTTGGTCTGGTATTAAAGGGGTTACACCCCATTTGGCCACCCCCTGCCCTCAACTGGGAGGCGAGGGTTTAACTGGACTGAGGTCCAGTACCATGTTTATGCCCCTGCTTCAGCACCAAATGTGTATCCCCCTGTGACTATGTATTTTCCCCATTCCAGTGTCTGCACCAACACCTACACTGGGATCCAGTCGGGAGGGAAAGGGATAATGTTAATTTAGTGACTATGGCCCTTTGTTTCGTTTTCCCGCCTTTGCAGGCTCCATTTTGCAGTCTCTCCATAGGTCGTCATTGCAGCTACATATAATCCTAAGGGGATTCCGGTGATTTGGGCCTGATATCATAGAAGACCTGCAGCTGGCGCCCGAGAGGAAGAGCGGCGGTTCCCCATTGAATGTCAATGGAGCAATGTGTTTCAATGTGGATTCCTCGACTCAGGCCTTCAGGAACAGGTTGGCAGCCATCCAAACCGCAGATCGCAAAAGCGGAAACTTTATCTTGAAAAGAGCTTTGATCATTCCCCGGTCAAATTCAGGTTCAATTGGCATGGGAAACTTAGGTTCTAGGGCACCCCGGAATAAAAACATTTTTGCCCCTAGATCCTAGGAACCCCCTCACTCGACCCCAACCAGGTCCGACAATCAATGACACCGGTAAAGGGTCGCGCTCGCTACGAGGGTCGCACCATTGACTCTAATGGCGGAGGTAACAGCCGTGAGGTAAAAACGGCTAAGTCAGAATGAGCAGAAACATGGAACCCATAACTCCGGTTCTGTTCAACCTAGAGGGCTGAGATTCGGTCACTGTGTAGTCATAGTTCCGGCATGATTGCATGACAAATACTGACCCTCTCGGAGCAACAGAACGGAGTCAGGGTAATTGTAAAGTTTGGGTTTCTGCCATTGACTTGCATGGCAGAAAAAAGCCACTTTTGTAAATGTGCTTTAAAACTGTATTTGTGTAACTCTGGTCCGGTGGGTCGCAGCGAGTTGAAAATTGGCCACCATGGAGAGTCCCCTATGGCATGAGGGTCTGGCAAGTTTCAGCCCGCTCGCCCAGCCGAACGGATTATTTTAATATGTTTAGATTTTGAGAAATGTACTGTAATTTGGGTCTGGTATAAAAGCCTGCGAAAGATACTGGCTCTGCTAAATGTTAATGCTCAAGGGGGTGACCAGTTGTCTACAACAGACCCCCTGATCAAAGGCTTCACCACTCAGATTGTGTACAATAGTGCGGAGAAAAGCAGAGCTTGAGTGGTCTGTAAGTGTTGTAATTCACATTTACAGGCAAAGGATTTCCTGACCAGATACATCTCTGGTAGACTGTAAGGCACCTTTCCTTAAGTGTGGGGCTAGTGAAATGAGACCCCAGGTGGAAAATGTGCGCATGTGCCAACTAGCTGGGGGCATGGTCCAACAATGCTTCCCACGTTTGCTGACACAGAGGGATTGGGTGCAGGTAATTGTTAACCAATACCTGGCACCCAATGCTAAGGTATAGGGCTAGAATCCCATATAAACCAGTGTAAGCCCTATACCCAGGGTCTTCGTTGCTACATCTACTTGTTACCTGATGCCTGAATGAATTGCCAATCTTGTACCTGATTGCTCCATTGCCCAACCCTAAGTAAGTGTTATATTCTTGCATGTTATTTGTGCAATCTTGTGTGTTCACCTTCTATAAAGAATAAACTATATTTATTATATCTAAGTCGTGTTCAATTTAACCCAGAGATTTTGTGTATTATTATAACCCTTCAAAAGTTACCGTGACACAGGGGATACATTAACATATTCTGCTGGACCCATGAGCTGACACAGATAGCCCATTACACACTTTTTTAGTGTCAACCAGCCAGGCTTCACCTTTATTATGAAGGCCAGCTACCCCTACCGTCACACTATGCTAAAAAAATGGTTCCTGTACCATGTGACATGATCTATTTTTTGTAAAGGATGTGACATCACTTTAAGTGATGATGTCACATCCTTTAAAACTAATGGAACATATCACATGGTACAGGAACCAATGGGATTGACTTCAATACCATTGGCTGTAATACCATGTGATATCAGCCATGGGGTTTTAAGGATGTGACGCACCTCCCTTGGAGATGACTACACATACTTAAAAAAAGCCGGTCACATGATACAACCTCTAATCGGATTGGAGCTGTACCATATGACCATAAAATGTGATGTCACAGGTCCTATATAAGGCCTGTTCCAGCTCATTTTAGCTCAAGAAGACGACGAGGCAACTTCCGTGGCTGGATTTACCATGGGGAATAGATTACAAATACTGAGTGTCCCCCAGAGTCCCTATACTCATTGTTCACTCATTAATAATTATTCAGGTTTATTATTATGATTATGACCTCTGTTTCATTAAGAGGGTTGCACATGTGTTTTTACATTTTGTATAGGAATATACTTTTTAATTGTCTCTTTAAGAATTAGATATTTTTTTAATTTTATGTTTTGTATTTTTGCTGACTGCAGAATATTAGTCCTTTTTTTTTGTTTGATATGTTGTTTTCTCTCCTGTGGCTCAAAGTGCTGGAAGCTGCGTGCGCTTATTCACCTGATTGCTTTGGTGCACTGTGTGGATGCGTGCGCATGCTGTCAGCATGAGAGGCTATGGTAGTGTTTTTTCTGTCCACGCATGCGTGAGCTGTTAGGACAGAGGGGAGTTGATTATTAGATCTAGCCTCGTCCACCTGCGCATGCGCGAGCCGACGGGACGGAGAGGAGTCTTTTATTATACATGGCTTGGTTTGCCATAGAAGTGTAGCTCCCTGGGGCCGTGGGTTGGCTGTGCTATGTGACGGGGGCTCCTCCCAGACCTGATTGTGCAGTGCGTGTGTCAGAGGAGCGATGCGTATTTGTTTATTTCAATTGGTGACGTCACTGGTTTGGTGCCAAAACGGCAGTCAGCTGTATTTAAATGTTCTGTGGATCGTGTATGACACTTCTTGATAAAGTGCACAACCTGCACGAAAGGCGTAGAAGGGTTGCAACCCTCTATTTTATGGCTTTCCATTAAAGAGTTTATTTTTGCCAGACCTGCTCTCCTTCATTACCCCCAGGCCCCAGCTATGCCCAACTCACCAGTAGATGTGTAGCTGCTGTGTAGGGAAGGCCCTAAGGTAAGGACTTTGCCCTTTTAGCAGCAGCTTAGCCAGTGAGACAGACGCTGCTGTGTGCTCTGACAAGGAGGGAGCAAGTGTGTCTGGGATCAGACCTGCATCACTCAAGATAGAGACTATCTGTGGGTGAGACTATCTGGATTGGGAGAGGACGTCATTGCTGCGGATTCAGTGTTGGACGCAGACGGGTCCTTTTCAATTGTTGCTGAACCCGGGCTCAGGAGCCCCGGGCAGGTATTTCTACAAGTGCACCAACTGTACCCTACTTACCGGTTTCCTTACAGGCGCTGATCACGCCTAGTGGGTGGGTTGCTAGACAATTGGGACACTTGGGTATAGTGGTGTAAGGTTATAGCCCAGTTAGGGGCCAGGTTATAGCTGCCAGCTAGTGGCAAAAGGGGACACGGCTGTGTTGCTATATGTGATGTGATATTATGTGATGTGATGTTATTGTTTGGCTCATATAGAAAACAGTTACATATATATACTTCCTTGTATGTGTTTCCTATTTGTGGGTCCTGTGTCAGGGGTCCTTCTATACACACAAGAATCCCTGCACAGGAGGAGGCGCTGTAAGAATACGTTCCAGGATACACCCCAGGCTCCCACTGACGGAGGTTCAGGCCTCCTGTGAGCCTAACAGGTATTGCACCACACTGTAACATATGTAGATTTCCCCATATGGTCCCTATCTGCGATTGGGGAGGGGAGAATAACCGTTACATGGGCATGATGTACAACTGTGCCAATGAATGGATAAAGAGGGGGGTATAGTGGCCCCGGGGAGGGTGGTTAAGCCTCACAGGTTGGTAGCAGGGGAGTGGTCATTAGATTGTTTTTTTTCTTATACTCTCGCTGCCAACAGAGGACATGGACCTGGAGTATGGTGATAAGGATTCCCTTCATCAGGGCAAGGGGCAAGTAGAAGTTGTATTTACTTTATTTATGCTATCTGGCTAATATTTGATTCAAAATGGGAAAATTAGTTATTATCCATTTTGTATAATAGTAATTTTGCCCATTACTGTACAGTATGTGTTGAGGGGATTGTTGGGGGTAGTGGATGTGTGAAGTAGGGTTGTTGTCTTTATTTATTTTTTATTGGGATTAGAGGGATTACTGCTGCGGCCCATTTTATTCTAAAACATCACCGCATTTTTCCTGGATTATTTTCTTGAATGCGACGCACTTCACCGGGTGCATGCCGCTTTCATGTTGTGTTCTCAGCCGCGGGTCATGCGCGGTTCATGCGCGGTTGATGCGCGGTTCATGTGTTTATTGAGACTGGTTCGGATTTAATAGGTTGCAATTCTTCACGTGTCCGCCAGATGGCATATATTCATGAATTGTAATGCGCATTCGCTTCAGTAATGTGTCGACTTGCAGGTGTTTCATTTAAAAAAGATTCCACAGTGTGCTATTTAAATTGGCCTTGAGACTGAAGGAAGAGGTTACAATAATGTATCAATTTATGCTTTTCATATTAAAGAAAGACAAAGACCAGTTTCTGTTATTCTCCAGAGACCACCATGAGTGTTCAAGTGCAGCCTGTGTTCCAAAAACCCGACAGAACTTACGCGTATTTGATATGGGCCGCGATTAATGCAACAGATGATAAAATGGCAACAGTAGTTCAAATTTATCAGTATTTTATCGAAAACTATGACTTTTACAAATTTTCGCCAGCTCCTCATGTGTGGAAGCGTGCAATAAGGAAAAGGTTATGTAGCGATCCATGTTTTTATCGTATTGATCCCGAATTTATTGGAGGGTATTGGTATGTATCACCGGCTTTTTCCTGTATCTATGGTGATGCAGACGGCAAAAGGCAAAAGGTCGTGTTAAAACCAACTAAGAAACGACAGTCGCTGGCAAGCAATGCGCCAGCACCAGCACCAGCTTCCAATAATGGTCCCACCATCAGTGACAACCCTTGCTGTCTGTCCACACACGGATACCTGCAGCCTGAGCCGGATTTCGCGTGCAGTTTCGAGCAAGCTTGCATGTACCTAAGCGATTTCCAGCCTCATCTGCTGACTACAGGTGTAGTAGTCTCGCTGCCAACTGTCAACGTGTATGATCAAGAATATTGGACTGGCAGTGGCCCGGCACCGGCGCCAGCTGATTGGGAAATTCTATGGTGAGTATTGTTGCCGTATTATTTTCTGTTTTTTTTTTTTGACAATATCTATATTGGTGCGATTCAAAAGTCAAGCGATTCTCCTGTAAGCATCTGCTATTCATCCTCTATTAATGAATTTTATGTTATGTATGTTCCAGATATATGTATAACCTGCGTTTTCTGCTCATCTATTTTTAAGATATATGGTACAATACACAAATACCCACAGACATAAGCATCATATATGTCTTTGTATAGAGTACACATAGGACAAATGGTTTATGCCTTATGACCAAGGCATTATTACTATTAAATATGAATATATGGTATATCAATGACAGCACATTGCCCTTTGTCTTACCCTATGACCCCCCCCTCCCCCTCTCCCCCCCTTCCCCCCCTCCACCCGCCCCCACTATACCGCAGATATATTAGTTCTAACAGCGATGTATACATTCCAACAAAACATCGTGATGGGAAGATCATTGTTATTGTTTACTGCGGTTGCTTAGCAACGTCGCGGTCTGTGTTGCAGGAGGGGTTGTACGCGCGGCTATACATGCGCGTCATTCCCCAGCTTGAAACAAACCCATGATATCTGGCTCTCTATTGGCTATGAGCACCAACCAATGAGGGTGCATTTCGGCGATTTTCGCGCCAAAATCACGCAGCGCGATGACACAAGGGGGCAGGGCTTACTCTTTAAGACTGGGGGGATGAACGGCGCGAGTCAGCTCTATGATTAAGGACTATGCCAGTCCGAAACGCGTCAGAGTGTGTCCCCCATACCATGTTTTGTCAATAAATTTATATTTTTAACCCACACCTTGCTGGTCTCCTATTCTACTCGGCTGTGCACCGCTGGAATCCTAGGATTTCTACCACCACACTGTAAGCAATATCATTGGCTGAGCGGCTTCTCCAGTACTGTACTGCAGATACTGAACAATTGGTGGAACGCTACGCGCATGCGCATTGGAACCTTCTTGAAACGCATATGCGTGTCATCACATCGACGGTAGACGCATGCGAATGTGAACAGGAGACGCCCCCCGAGAAAATTATTGGTGGGACTGACTGGGAACTTCTTTAGGGGACTGACCATTACAGTAAAACTTTTCTTTTTGTTTTTCCTCAGAAAAGAAAATGGCTAATTATGGGATTTCGATGGATAATATCGCTTTGTGTAACAATGCCTGCATATTGCTGAATCGGATTTAAAAAACCACGTACCGGAGTCTACAGTTTAGTGGCCGTTGGTATTGATTAGGATAGAATACCTGAAAAATCTTACAATTCTTGTTCAGCTAGTCTTAGCAGATTGGAGGGTGGAAACCTCCTACCTAATTGAAGCTCACACCCTTCAACACTGAAATGGTTAAAAGCTCACTCCATAGCATCTCCCATTCCCAGGGGAACTTGCTTGCTTGCAGTGTGATTGTGACAAATCTAATACAGAGTGCTTTTCCTGGTAATGTACAGGTTAATAAAAGCTATAATCAGACTTAGAACTTTGCAACTAATTTTGACAGATTTATTATAAATCATTCTTCCTGGCAATGCACAGGTTATTAAGAATTTATATTAGTGTTAGGGACCCTTGAGATGTGGTCTGCCGTGCAGTGGCTCAGGGGCTTACAACAATTTGGCTAAAATGTTAAACTAAAAGACCATTTTATTTAATAGTTATCTATACATGTATATTTAGGCACTGTACCGTGTATAAGTTTTACTGGATGTGTAGTACAGTATGTGTCTTCTATTTTTTTTAATACTCTTGTGATGTGCAGTACTGAGCATGCCTACAGTATACAGTACAGTATGCCTGGACAGTAGTGTACATTTTAGAAACACTGTATTTTGTTACAGTATCAAAGGAGCCAATGGAACAATTTAAAACAAATTAACATGTTCTTTTATTGGTGGAGTAAGTAGAAAAACATTTCATTACAAATACTGTACAATGTAAAAACATTTGAAGTGCACAGCAATTCAAAACATCAACAGGTGAATGGTTTACTGCTAGTGAAAACATTTATTTACAGAAAGTAAAAACATTTACAGTCAGTCAGTATGGTTTACAGTCACATGTTATTAAAAAAATTCTTTATTCATAAAATATATAAAAAGCAACATCTCCTTTATTAAAGAACGGCAAGTCAAAACATTTACAGTGGGATGGTGAGCAGAACAGTCAGACAGGCCTGCACAACTGCAGTCCGCGCGGGCCGCAAACAGGCCCTGTTTTCAGGATAGCCTTTGAAATCCGGGCCTGTTTGCGGCCCTCGGGGACTGGAATTGTGCAGTTCTTGTGTACAGTAAATACAAACATTATTTTATTAATACAAGTTAAAACACACAGCATTTCCTTTATTTAAGTACAGCAGGTCAAAACATGTACAGTACAGTTCAGCACAACAGTATGGTCTTACCAGTGATTAATAAAAATTCTTTATTCATAAAATATACAAAACGCAACATCTCCTTTATTAAAGAACGGCAAGTCAAAACATTTACAGTGGGATGTTGTGCAGAACAGTCAGTCAGGCCTGTACCACTACAGTCCTCGAGGGACGCAAACAGGCCCAGTTTTCAGGACAACCTTGAAAACCGGGCCTGTTTGCATACCTCGGGGACTGGAACAAAACATTTACCAAACATTTACAACAGTTGAACACTCACTCAAATGCGTACCCCACCAGAGTGTCCTTCCATGGCCGATGCCTTGCATGGCGCAAAATGCCATTAATGCAGTCTCGAACGCCTTTCATTACAGGATCTGTAATTGGAAAAAAGCGCCGCAATTCCAGAATGGTCTTTCCTAAATTAGCAGGAAGCGCCTTTTTTAGGCGATTTCCTTAGTAGTTCACTCTGAAGGCCCAGTCGCAGTACAACAAGTAGGACACATGGTGCTTAAAAATGAACAAGGCATACTTTTGGGGTGCACCAGCACTCATCACCCTATACTTCTCCCTGAGTGCCGGTGGCATATAGCGCAGGGTGATGTCGGGCACTGTATCGATATTAGCGAATGTAGGTCTTCTGTGAGCGGGTGTGCTTGTCGCGGCGGGTGAGGGTAGGTTGTCTGGGAGGAATCTATCCTCCTGTCTTGGTCGCCATGTTGTCTCCTGGCGTGGTCTTGACAGGGTTGTCATGTCCTCCTCAACGGCATACGTGTACTCAAAATCTTCTGGTGGAGGGGGTGCGCTTGGTGATGAAAGGTGGTCGATGCTCCCATTCATCACATCCATGCCACCCTCCTTTCTGGCGTCGGAGAAACAGGGGCATGAACACCGAGCAAATGATGTATCCCCGCTATGTCAGCCTCTATCTTCTCCATCCGTCAATCCATCCGTTGATCCATATTTAGCATCCGTTGCTCCATATTTAGCATGGTCTCCAGAAGCAGATCAATCTTTGCATGCACAATACAGTTCCCGGGGATATCCACACTTATCCCATTCAGCATCCGGTCTAACGAGCTGCTTCTTGTGCATGGCGTGCTGTGGATATCTGGGTGGATGGGTGCTACGGAGGATGAGATGGGGGTTCCATGGAGAGAAGCTGCAGCATCATTGAAGAAGGGTGGAGGAGGTGACCTGTGGATATCCGGTAGAGGAGAAGCGGCAGCGTCGTCGAAGTGGGATGGAGAAAGTGACCTCTGGATTTCCAGGCGAGAAGCGGCAGAGTCGTCTAAGCGCAAAGGAGAAAGTGATCCGTGGATTTCAGAGGCACCAGCGGCAGCGGCGTCGAATAGAACTGGCGAAGATGGCCTGTGGATTTCCGGGAGGCCGGCGGCAGCGTCGAGGACGAGTAGTGGAGAAGACGGGCTGAAGATTTCCGGGACAGCAGCGGTAGAGTCGTCGAAGCGTATGGGAGGAAGTGGTCTGTGGGTTCGATGGGTTGGCTGCCATTTGTTTTGCGTGGAGTGTACATCACCGTATTTCTTCTTGACATAATAAGGCTGACGTCTATTAAAACCATTAGCCTTTTGGGTCAGCAGAAGTTTTCTTTATTGGCCTTAGCCTGTTGCTTAGGCCTTGGCGTGGAAACGGCTTCCGCCTTTCACTTTTTCTGCATGACAGGCACGGCAGAGGAGTTTCCTGCGTCCATATAATCGGGGTTGATCCATGGAAGCAGATGGCATAATGCAGTATCTGGACTAGGGAAAGTTCAGATAAAGATCATCGAGTGGTGGGCTATGCAAAGTGTGTAACCTTTTATGCATGGCGACGAGGTACAGGTGTTGAAAGTGGGCGTTCTCTAATGTGAGTCATTACCATATAAATACACCATCCATTTTGTGGATTCACTGCACATTGAATACACATCGACTAAACATCGAATATACATTCTTGTGTTTGTATTTCTTTCTACTCGCAGCAATGCCTGTTAAAAAGATTTCCAAGGAGCTCAGCATGCGAATTAAGGAGATGTACACGAGCGGACACCGAATTGCTGCTATCCAACGCTGGTTAGCTACTTCTGGCATCATTGTTCCAGCAACCACCGTGAGCTATCATGCACACGGAAAAACCAGAGAATGCAAAAGGGCACCAAGGGTAAAAAACGCGTAAGTATATTTATATAACTTCATTTTTTTTTTAATATAAAATAATGTACTGTAGATCTACTAGTGTACTGTAATAGTGTACTGTACAGTAGATCTACTGTATCTAATTTATAGTTATTTCGGTATATTTATATTACAACAGTATATATATTGTTTATATTGCTGCATATTAATAGAACAATTCTGTATATTGTGTACTGTAGATCTACAGTACTGTATCTAATATTTTAGTTATTTCGGTATATTTATATTACAACTGTATATATATTTTTTATATTGGTGCATATTAATACTGTGGAACAATATATTGTGTACTGTAGATCTACTGTATCTATTATTTTAGTTATTTCGGTATATCTATATTACAAAAGTATACAGTATATATTTTTTATATTGCTGCATATTTATAGAACAATATCTCATTCTATACTATTTTTACACAAATGATGTGCTGTGCTTGTGGCCTACTGCACTGTAACTTACCGGATTGTTTTTCTTTACATTGTAGGGAGACAACTCTTCTGGTGGACAAAATAAGTGAGGAGAATGATGAGAAGAGTGCATTAAGGGTCAAATACAATCTGCAGGAAAATCACAATCTCACTGTATCCGAGACCAGCATAAAGAAGATGAGACAGATAATTGGATGGAAATATGGACGTGTGAGGTTAGTACTTGACAGTACAGGAGGTAAAAGTGTTGTTTAAGAAAATGTACTGTACCGCTAAAATTATTTATTCCTTGTCATTACAGAGCATAACCCCATGATAAGGGACGTAAACAAAATCAAAAGAGTGCTCCAGGCCCAGGCATGGGTCGACAGTGGGGAAACTTTCCAGGATTGCATCTTCAATGACGAGTCTACTGTATCGCTGGACAGATTTGCCACCTTTCATTCCACAAAAAAGGTCGCATAAGTATGAAGCCACGGCCAAAACAACCAGTGAAGATGCATGTGTGGGGTGCCATCTCTAGGCGTGGACCAGGATGCATCATCATCTTTGAAGGTAAAATATATCAAATATAATGTAGCCTTATGCAATGTACTGTACTAGTGTAGCCTTATGCACTGTACTGTACTATTGTGCAGTTTTTTGAGCACTTTTCTTTTCTTGTTATTGAAATCATGAATAAAGCTTTCTTCCAAGACAAAATTGTGCCTGAGATAGTGGAATACATCACACGCGAGTTCCCGGATGGTCACCGTTTCTACCAGGACAACGATCCGAAGCACACCGCATCAACAGCGCATATCCTTAAGCGCGGTATCAACTGGGTGAAGACGCCAGCGGAGTAAGTGCGGTAACCGTGTCTCATATTTTTCCCACTGTTTTTACTGTGTACTGTATCTCTTAAACTAATTGTCCTTTTTTTCCAATGACAGATCGCCAGACTTCAATCCGATCAAAATGGTCTGGCATCAGCTGAAGGACCAAAGTGGTGAAACCTTCCAAAAAGGATGAGTTGGCGAAAGGCATACTGAGTTTTTAGAACGATGTACTCACCGTGGAACGCTGCAATAAATATATTGACCATATTGCGACTGTGTTGCCCATTGTGATTGCGCGTAATGGGCAAGCGTCAGGATAGTAGTACTGTGCTTTAGTATTGTAAGTACAGTATGATACAGGTAAGTATGGCACAGATTGTTTCTTTAATAATAGTCAGAGTATACAGTAGTTCCAGTATAGACTAGTTTGTCAGTACTAACTGCATACACATTGCCATAATGCCATAATACAGTATGCACCTACAGTACATTAACTGCTCAATTTTTTTCTTTCCAGAGAGAGCAGCATCAGCCATCTGGTTACATAGTATTTAACAGTAGTCAGAGTAAACAGTAGTTCCAGTATAGACTAGTTTGACAGTACTAACTGCCTACTGCAGTCCTATGGAGTAGCTATACATTACACAATGCCATAATACATTATGCACCGAACTGCTCAATTTTTTTCTTTCCAGAGAAAGCAGCACCAGCCATCTAGTATTACACATCACACAATGCCATAATACAGTACGCACATAACTGCACTAATTTTTTGTTTTCTTGTCTTTTCAGGAAAAAAGGATGGACTGGGAGAGAGGAGGGGGTGTGGTACATTCTAATCTGTTTGTACAGTCAAGTGTACAGTATACAGAGTTCCAGGGAACTAGTCCCAATATCAGGGCTCAGTACTGGTCATGGAAAACAAACAAATAAAGTCCATAATAATTAATTGCACACCGGAAAATAGAGCTAAAATCCAAGCTACGTGAGACTTTTTGAGCACCTGTATCTCTTTCACTCCTGTCAGTTAATGCACACACACAGCAGTGGTATAATGTCCCACAGAAGGTGGCAGACCTATATATATACCATAAGGGTCATGCCAGCCTAATCAAAGAGGCAAAATGTATATACAATGACAATGGGAGTAGACAGGTGTTACGATTGTGCTCGCCACAAACCGGGACCGGACCGCGGGGCTGAGGTGGGGTTATATAATCACCGACCTTAGTCCGCGCAGACCGATCCAGAGTGCGCAGTTCGTAGTCGTACGTAGCAGGGTCAGGATTGGAGAAGGCAGCATTGTCGTTATTCAAGCAGGAGTTCGGCAACAGGTAGTCAGGAGTTCCCCGCTTCAGCTTAGGAGCGTGAGCACGGGAGTGGCCTCTTTGTGAGGAACGGCCTAGGCCCATGACGCCGGTCTCAGCAGGGGGAGACAGCAGGCTGGCCGAAGTACACCGTAGGGCAGCGTCGGGAAACAATGCTTCAGCAGAGAAGTCAGGAATGGGCCCCCGCATGGTACTAGCAGGCGGCCTCAGGAAACAATGCTTCAGCAGAGAAGTCAGGAACGGGCCCCCGCATGGAACTAGCAGGCGGCCTCAGGAAACAACGCTTCAGCAGAGAAGTCAGGAACGGGCCCCCACATGGAACTAGCAGCAGGCCTCAGGAACTAGGGGCAAGAACCAGAAAGGTTAGTACACCAGGATGCAAGCCAGGGTGGCTTGTGGCAGAGACAGTAATGTCCAGGGTACGAATTTATGCTCGTCACTGTTTCAGTGCCAAAGCCCAGGATATAAAGGGCGGAGATCCAATCACAGGAGGAGGGTGTGTGAGTATTCCTCCAATGATGAAGCACATGGCATAAGCTGCAATGAGAGGCAGCACATGTGCCATTGTCAGCCTGAGGAAGCTTTTGCAAATGCAGAAGTCTGCAAAAGCTATAATCAAAGCCAGGAGCGGATTCCTTACAACAGGTAAGTACTCACTGAAGTAGCAGCTCTCGGGCATCACGCCAGCAAGATAAATCAGGTAGGTGTCCCATGGGGTCCAAGAACGGAGCACAGGAGGCCGAAACCAGCAAAAATGATTAAAAACGTTTATTAAATAACAATTGGGGGGTACAGAGCTACTTTGACGCGTTTCGGGAACAAGTCCCTTTGTCAAAAACACAGACACAAACGAACTATTTGACAAAGGGACTTGTTCCCGAAACGCGTCAAAGTAGCTCTGTACCCCCCAATTGTTATTTAATAAACGTTTTTAATCATTTTTGCTGGTTTCAGCCCCCATTTCTTATGTCGCTGTGCTCCGTTCTTGGACCCCATGGGACACCTACCTGAAGTGTACAGTATATAAACAGCAGTAATGATGTACACAAAACCTCTCCTCTCTCAATGAACTAATGTACTGTACACAGAATGAGGAAGAAAACAAAGACGGAAAAAAATTATATATATATATATATATATATATATATATATATATATTATAAATTATATATTATTAAATAATATTATTATAAATGTGCATTATTCATGTTTATCCATGTTTTATACATGTTTTATAAATGTTTATCCAATTTCAATCTGGCAGAAGAACTTAATAAAGACTGCAATATGTTATATTCATGATTATTTTTATATTTGTATTTTTTGGTTCCTGATAAAATAAAATACTGTACATATTTATTTACATTCCTGCTACTCATAATCATTGACAACCCCACCCCCACCTACAGTACATCAAAGAAAAAGAATGAATGACAAAACAACATGAATCAGTTAATGGATTTTTTAACTCTCAATTCTCACAATGCTGTGCAAATCAGATTTACATTTCAAATTCGAGAAGGGATTTTCCAAAGCGTTACCGTAAACAAAGCCTCAAAGGGTTGGGGGGCGGGTTGGGTGAGTCATGCGCAGTAATCAGCTGGCTCCCATCTCAAAGACGATTACACGCAGGCGCAGTGAGGTGATTGACGCTCGGCTAGGGACGGATTAAAAACACAATGACTAGCTTCAGAAAATGAATGACTCTGTGGACGTGTCTGTTGATAAGAGTTTCAAAACCTTGAGCGAGCCTTGTGTGTGTGCGTGGGGGAGGGGGCTGCATGAAGGATTAGCTGTGCAGCAGTTCAAAGAAATGACATACAGTAATTTCAAATGGCAGTTCATCATAATAATTTGATCCCTACACCCCCAAATACAGTACATAAAAAGCACACAAATCAACCATGTGCAGTTAAACGCACAGGGTCGCAGTCAAAAGCTGCAGCACAGATTGACTATCGTAATATCAAGATTGTTTTTGCAGGCTTGTGGAGAAAATAACAATTAAAAAATTAGAATAATTTTTTTTTTTGGTCACTCACTCAAGCAAGCAGTGGTGGGTGAAGTTACAGGCGCATGCGCAGTAATCAACTAGCTCCCATCCCAAAGAGGATTACACACAGGCGCATAGAGAGGTGATGCTCTGCTAGTGACTGATTAAAAACACAATGGCAAGCGTTTTATATTTATTTTTTTTGTTCCTGGTAAAATAAATATTTATTTACATTCCTGCTAATCATAATCATTGACAACCCACCCCCCCACACACCTACAGTAAACCAAAGAAAAAGAATGAATGACAAAACAACATGAATCAGTTAATGATTTTTTTATCTCTCAATTCTCACAATGCTGTGCAAATCAGATTTACATATCAAATTCGAGAAGGGATTTTCCAAAGCGTTACCATAAACAAAGCCTCAAAGGGTTGGTGGGGGGGGGGAGTTGTTTGAGTCATGCACAGTAATCAGATAGCTCCCGTCTCAAAGAGGATTAAACGCAGGCGCAGTTAGGTGACTGACGCTCGGCTATGGACGGATTAAGAACACAATGTCAAGCTTCAGAAAATTAATGACTCTGTGGAGTTTCAAATCCTTGAGCGAGCCTTGTGTGTGTTCATGGGGAAGGGGGCTGCAGGGTACAGCTGCATGAAGTTTAAAGATAATGACATACTTTAATTTGAAAAGGCTTTTTACATACTGTATTTGGGGGTGTAGGGATCATAATAATATGATCCCTACACACCCAAATACAGTATGTAAAAAGCACACAAATCAACCATATGCAGTCAAATGCAAAGGGTCACAGTCAAAAGCTACAGCACAGATTCAATATCGTAATACAGTAAGCTGGTTTTTGCACTCTTGGGTAGAAAAAAAAATTACAATAAAAAAAATGTTTTACATTTTTTTTGGTCACTCACTCAGGCAAGCAAGCTGTGGTGGGCGAAGTTACAGGCGCATGCGCAGTAAATTCCTGCTGTCAAGCAGGAATGTGATTGAAAACAGACACACGTTCAAAGGAATGGAGTGGGAGAGATGTACTGCATTGTAGAGAAGATAAGAAGTTGAAATACCCTGCAGTGCAGTTAATTATCCTGAGCGAGGGGAGAGTGCTGTATATGCTGAAATGTGACACTTTTACAGTACTGTACACGCCTATGCGTTTCAACAATTTTCAAATGAGACATACTGTACAATACAGCACTGCAAATGCATTGTGGCAGGACGGCCTGTAGCCGAGGTCAGGGAACAGTCCACAAGTATAGTTTCAGGATAAATAAAAACGTTCAGTGGCTTTATTTCTCCACAGTAACATAACATGCGGGTACACTGTCCCTTTAACAAAATAAATCCTGCTCCACTTTGGGAGAAAAACTGACTAATAACACAGCAGACCTATCTAGCAGGCTCGCTGGCTAAACCAGAACCAAACCATAAGGGTACTTTAAGCAGTCAGTAAACAAATGAATAATCCTTACTTTAGTTGAAGTAGTCTTTGGTGAAATCCCTCTGGCTAAGGGCTCACGCAGCAGTGTGCTTCTCTCTCTCTCTCTCTCTGGCAGCTACTGCCAGTCACATGATCCTTTATCTACCTTGCTGGCTCTCAGGTGTCAGCTAAATAGTTCTGATTTCCTAACTTCCACCTGAGTTAACCCTTATGAGTGCTGGATGAAGCACTCAGACATATGTCTCCCAGGTGTAACTGATAGGAGTTGACTTCACTCTGTCACATACCTCCCCTGTTTGTGTGTGGCTAGTGTCCCACACGGCTTAAGCCCGACCCTCCACTCCTTCCCTTGACAAAAAATCAGCATTTCCATGGTCCTTTCCAGGTCTATGCTGAATATCAAAAGAGAAGGGTTGGAGGGCAATATACCACCTGGTCAACCTTGGATTTGTGTCCTTCATGGCGTTTAACCACTTCAAGGGCGCATGGTCAGTGACCAGGGTAAAGTGTACTCCGGCGACATAATGTCTCAAGGCCTCAATTGCCCATTTTACAGCGAGGCACTCCTTCTCAATAACGGAATACCTCACTTCCCTTGGGAACAGCTTCCGGCTGATGAACAGTATGGGGTGTTCAACACCATCAAATTGCTGAGACAGCACTGCTCCCAGTCCTACCTCTGAGGCATCCGTCTGGATATAAAGGGCTCTTTAAAATCTGGGCTCCGAAGAGCGGGGCCCTCTGACAGGCACTTTTTTAGCATGTCAAAGGCGTCTTGGCACTCCCAAGACCATTTAACTTGGGTCGGGGCACTCTTTTTTGTCAGATCTGTTAGGGGTGCAGATATTTCTGAAAAATTGGGGATAAACCGCCGGTAATACCCTGCTAACCCCAAAAGGGAGCAGACCTGTGTCTTTGTCTGTGGGGTGGGGACTTCCTTTATGGCGGCTATCTTGCTAGCTAGTGGCCTTACTATCCCTCCCCCAACGGCATAGCCCAAGTACTTTGTAGTGGATTTACCCAGGGCACATTTTTTTGGATTTGCAGTGAGCCCTGCTTCTCTTAAGGACGTTAGGACTGCCCTTAACCTTTTTATATGAGACTGCCAGTGTCTGCTATAGATGACAATGTCATCCAAGTAGGCCGCGGCATATGCCCTATGGGGTCGTAGTACCTTGTCCATTAACCTTTGGAACGTGGCTGGAGCCCCATGTAACCCAAATGGCATAGTGACCAATTGGTATAAACCGAGAGGGGTGGCGAAGGCAGTTTTGCATTGGATTCTTCCGCTAGAGGTATCTGCCAATATCCTTTCGTGAGATCTAGGGTGGAGATATTCTCTGCTTTACCAAGCGAATCAAGCAATTCATCCACCCTAGGCATTGGATATGCATCAAATCTGGATACTGCATTTACCTTTCGCAGATCCACGCAAAACCTCACCTTCCCATCTGGGTTAGGGACCAACACAATAGGGCTACACCATTCGCTGTGGGACTCCTCGATCACTCCCAATTCCAACATGTCTATTATCTCCGTCTCTACCAGGTCTTTTCGGCCCTCTGGCAATCTATAGGGACGGGACCGTACTTTTACGCCAGGTTCTGTCTCAATCCTATGGGACACTAAATCAGTCTGCCCCGGCAGCTCAGAAAAAACATCTGGGAACTGGTCACATACATCAAGTAGGTCTGACCTTTGTTCCGTTGTTAACTGCTCTCCCATGGGAACCTGATGGTCAGTGTACGTACTACCCTTTGGAAGCTTTAGATCCAAATCCGTCTCTCCTTCCCGAGGGTAAATGAACAGCGATCTCATCGTTTTCCAGGGTTTCAGGAGGTTCACGTGGTAGATTTGTTTACCCTTCCTGGACGCTGGTTGAGAGATCTCATAGTTCACCTCCCCGGTGCGGCGGAGAACTTGGAAAGGACCCTGCCACTTCGCAAGGAGTTTACTCTCTGATGTCGGTAGTAGTAGCATCACTTGGTCCCCAGGTTGGAAGACCCTCAAGCGAGCATTTTGGTTGTACTGCCTCTCTTGACGTTCTTGAGCAGATTTGAGGTTTTCCTTCGCAAACCGACCTATCATGTCTAGGCGGTTTCTAAGGTCTATGACATACTGAAGGGTATTCTTGGAGGGGGAGGGCTCCTTCTCCCAGGATTCCTTCAGTAGGTCGAGAATACCCCGAGGTTGGCGTCCATATAGGAGCTCAAACGGGGAGAAGCCTGTGGATGATTGGGGGAACTTCTCGTACCGCAAACAACAGGAAAGGGAGAAGTTCATCCCAAGCTCGCTTTTCAGTGTCCACAAACTTCCTAAGCATAGTTTTTAAAGTACGGTTAAACCTCTCTACCAATTCATCAGTCTGAGGATGGTAGACCGAGGTCCGGACGGATTTTACCTCCAATAACTTCAGGACATCCTGCATTAACTTTGCCATGAAATGTGTTCCCTGGTCAGTTAACATTACTTGTGGAAGTCCTACCCTAGAAAACAGTTCTAACAGCCTGTGAGCAACCTGTTTAGCAGTAGCTGATCTCAGAGGGAAGGCCTCAGGATACCTGGTGGCATAATCAACAACAACAAGTATAAATTTATGTCCCTTCGCAGAGGGTTCTAAAGGTCCGACCAGATCTACCCCAATTCTCTCGAATGGAACGGCTACCAAGGGCAGAGAAACCAAAGGAGCCGGCTTCTGTCCTTTTTGGGTAGTTAACTGGCATTCAGGACATGTCTCACATAGTTTCATGATGTCACCATGTATGCCTGGCCAGTAAAACCGGGACGAGATGCGGTCCGTGGTCTTATCTCTGCCCAAATGACCACCCCATGGGAGAGTATGGGCTAGGGTAAACACTGTTTTAATCAACCCTTTAGGGACTAGCATCTATCGAATGACCTCCCCTGTTTGTGTAACCTTATTCACACGATATAGTATGTCATTAAACAGTTCAAAATGTGGAATCACTTTTACACCTTGTTCATCTATTATCTTGTTGTTGACCTGTACCACCTTCTCATATTGTCTAGCCAGAGCTGGGTCCTCCCTCTGCCTCTGATGGAAGTCAGGAAGATCCAGGTCTGGCAACACTCCCGTATCTATCTGTTCCCCACCCTGGTCATCCCCGGCCATGACCTGCAGTCCTTTGGGCTGACTAATGTTACCAAAAGTCCCAGCCTTTCTTAACCAGTCCGCTTTTTCCGCACGTCTCTGTTTACGTGTCTTTGGGACATGGTGTCTACGGGGGAAAATCTTTGGGGAAAAAGGGAACAAGTCTCCGGGCTTCTCCGGTACCAGAGAAGTAGGCTCCGTAGGAGTAGGGGCCAACAATGTTTCGAGGTAGGGCCAGTCTTGGCCAAGTAGAACAGGAGCAGGTAGCCAGGGAGCAACTCCCACTAGTAGGCTAGCCTCTTGATCCTGGATACGCAGTGTAATGTTCGCCGTCGGGAATCTCTTTGTATCCCCATGGATACACTCGATATTCCAAGGAGAGTCATAAGATAGTCTATTGCTTGGAATTAGGCCCTCTAGGATCAGGGTTTTTCCAGAGCCCGAGTCCAGCATGGCGTTTACTTTTGTCCACTCTAGAGATGCTGGGACTAACCACGGATTGTGGTCCCCTCGGAGACAAGCTGTGGCAGTGGTTCTGCCATATGAACAGTCCATTTCCTCATCTCCTGAGTCCGCAAACTCGGTCGTCCGCGGAAGCTCTCGACGGGGCTCTGTGTTTGGACCTCTACGCTGTTGGATGGGGTCCTCCCTTCTGGTTGGTGGGGTTATCCTCTCCACTGGGTGGGTGAGGGGAGTCCAGGTTCTTGGGGAATACTGTGGGTGGCGGCCTCCCTTGAGTGATCCAGTGGCCTCGGACCTAGGATGGGCATCTCTGCGGGAGTTTGTACCAGGAACCCTCCGAGATGGGAAAGGGTCTTCCGATCGGGTTGACTGGATCTCCCGAGCTGGCGGGTTGTAGACCCCTCGATTGTCTGCTCTCCTGCCTCTAGTATCACCGGAAGCAACTGGTGTTTGCACCGGCCGTTCCCAGCTATCCTGTTGGGTGTCGTCGCCCAGGAAGTTTTCCACCAAGCGGACCGCTGAATCCAGGGGAAAATGCAGCGTGTCTTTTTACCCAGGAGCGGGAGGAGGGGGGCAGTATCTGTATGAACTGCTCGAGCACAAACTGTTCAAGGATCACTGCCTTGTCATGTTTATCCGGTTGTATCCACCTGGCACATAAGTCTACTAAGCGGTGGGCTACGACCCAGGGTCTGTCTCGGTTTGTATATTTGACTGTCCGGAACCGCTATCGGTAGGTCTCTGGCGTGAGGCCTAGGCGATCCAGAATAGCAGCCTTTAATTTCTGATAGTCCATGGCCTCGTTCGCTGGAAGAGCCTGGTAGGCTGCCTGAGCTACCCCTATGAGGAGTGGAGCCAGAGTCGTTACCCAGCGATCAACTTTCCAGCCGTGGGCCGTGGCTACCCTTTCAAAAGTGAGGAGAAATGCCTCTGGGTCTTCGTTTGGCTTCATTTTAGGCAGCATCACCGGTGGGTTATTTGGAATCCCTGGTCTGCCTGGGGTTGGGCCTTCGACCAGCAGTTGGAGTAGCTTTTCCTCTCGCCGGGCCTGTTGCTCATCTTGCTGGGCTTGTCGCTCAAAACGAGGAGTTAGGGAACCCCCACTAAAAAGGTTCACGATGACCCACAGACGCTAACTCAAAGGAGGATATACAACGTATCCTATGAATTCTCTCAATCAAATTGCTATTTTACAAAAAGGTTTATCCTTTTCCCCCAAGAAACAATGAGAAACTTATGGTGTGCCCCCGCTTCAGCTTGGATATATTACAGAGGGAGTGGTGCTGCAAGGGGCATGTAACTAAATACACAAAATAGACAGACAGAGCCCCTAGTGGTAGCACTCTATTCCAAAATGATATGGTGATTAATTAAAATAACTTTATTATTGACATAACGTTAAAATATTGGGGTCTAAAACAAGGATTAAATATTCCAAGTGTGTGTGTCTCTATTGGATTGATGTATCCAGAAGAGTGTACATAATTGGATTAATGTCCAGTGTTAGGGTAGTTCACTGGCCCTAGTGTTCCTCGTGTAGAGTGAATAGACTAGAGTTCTAGTGGATTGTCATCAGTTTGAGCCACTCATGCAGTGCCCCAGTAGGATATACTAGTTGGTGCTCTTAAGTATGGGACCTATGCTGTGCTATTGCGTGATGGCAGCCAAAGCATATTAAAGTTGTTGTATCGAACAATTCTTGGTCTAAGTGCACCTATTGTATGTATCCGTCACCTCCCTATACATAGGTGGTGTGTTGAATAGGGTGTATGGTGCTTGGTACATAAACATCTACAGTGGTTGATGTCTGAGGTATGCTTTATACTAGTATTGATGAAACTTGTACTGGTGTATAATATGACACTGCTATAACTATGTTCTAGATAGATACCAAGTTAATAGCTAAGTACTGTACCTTTTGGGGTGTAATATCGGTCAGTTGAGAGACCTGTCCCCATTTGGCACAGTGCTATTGCATGTGTGGTTGTATTCTGGCACTCCAGGGGTTAATTACTGGTTAGGTTTGCCTATTGCTAAAACGTATAGTACCCTATGAGCTGATTGCTGTATCAGGGAATTAGCATTGTGGCTTCCTTGCCTAGTGAGGTAATACAATGTTGTGCCAGATATATATGTTGCCTTTACTGGTAGGTGACTACTGAATCCATTGGGACCCTAATAGTTTTTTTGTGTGCACTGGAGGCGCCACGCTGACTCTCTCAATATCACTGAGTCAGTGTATGTGAACGCGAGCACCTCCGCGTGCAAGTTTGTACCAGGAACCCTCCGAGATGGGAAAGGGTCTTCCGATCGGGTTGACTGGATCTCCCGAGCTGGCGGGTTGTAGACCCCTCGATTGTCTGCTCTCCTGCCTCTAGTATCACCGGAAGCAACTGGTGTTTGCACCGGCCGTTCCCAGCTATCCTGTTGGGTGTCGTCACCCAGGAAGTTTTCCACCAAGCGGACCGCTGAATCCAGGGGAAAATGCAGCGTGTCTTTTTACCCAGGAGCGGGAGGAGGGGGGCAGTATCTGTATGAACTGCTCGAGCACAAACTGTTCAAGGATCACTGCCTTGTCATGTTTATCCGGTTGTATCCACCTGGCACATAAGTCTACTAAGCGGTGGGCTACGACCCAGGGTCTGTCTCGGTTTGTATATTTGACTGTCCGGAACCGCTATCGGTAGGTCTCTGGCGTGAGGCCTAGGCGATCCAGAATAGCAGCCTTTAATTTCTGATAGTCCATGGCCTCGTTCGCTGGAAGAGCCTGGTAGGCTGCCTGAGCTACCCCTATGAGGAGTGGAGCCAGAGTCGTTACCCAGCGATCAACTTTCCAGCCGTGGGCCGTGGCTACCCTTTCAAAAGTGAGGAGAAATGCCTCTGGGTCTTCGTTTGGCTTCATTTTAGGCAGCATCACCGGTGGGTTATTTGGAATCCCTGGTCTGCCTGGGGTTGGGCCTTCGACCAGCAGTTGGAGTAGCTTTTCCTCTCGCCGGGCCTGTTGCTCATCTTGCTGGGCTTGTCGCTCAAAACGAGGAGTTAGGGAACCCCCACTAAAAAGGTTCACGATGACCCACAGACGCTAACTCAAAGGAGGATATACAACGTATCCTATGAATTCTCTCAATCAAATTGCTATTTTACAAAAAGGTTTATCCTTTTCCCCCAAGAAACAACCAAATTTATTCGAATTATATATAGACTTACAGAAGTTCATTCGGAAATTAACCTTAAAAAGGCATTTCCTAAAGACAGAAAAAGAACAAATTATATCGCAGTTAAGTATGCTCTATAATGCTAACCAAAGTATCAATCTTTATAATATGGACTGGAATAGTAGTGATATTACCACGGCTATAAATAGTTTGGATTTCAAAGAAATACAGGCTATTGGTGACATGGTAAATATTTTTGATGATGAGATCAATGGACCAAGAGATACAACAAATATCACACATAGTGGTCTCAAACCATCATCTCATTTTTATCCAATCCAATCCCGGGGTCAACATTTGGAACTATTCAATAATTTGGTAGAACAAGAATTTAAAAGTATCTGTGAAAATTATAAGAAGAACAACAAATATAATTCCAATCTCTCTAAGACAGAGGACTTGGCTCAAGGAAGCGCAAACTTCCAGTGACAAAGGCGCTTCAGCACTGAATCCCTTCAGTATGTAAACAGAAAAAGAGGACTGGATAAGGATATAGATAAACTGATTGTAGTAGTAAAGTCCACAGTTGGACCGATGATCCCTGAATGTTAAGGTGTATAGTTATGAAAACCCCATTAAACCCTCATTAGGATGGTCCCTGGACTAACAATAAGTACTCACAGATAATGAGAAAAGTACTCACAGAGATCCTTGATCCTGAATTCCTGGTAGGCATGCAGCCTAGTATGGAGATGTAGGTCTGAGAAAACAAAAGGAGATTCTGGCACACAGCCAAGAGTTGGTCCCAAACAGGTAGAATTAAAGATATTGCTTTATTGATCCATCTAAAAAAGTGGAGGCACACACCCTCCTACGCGTTTCGTGTTAAAAAAACACTTTATCAAGGAGTATGTATTGTATTAACCATACTTCCTTATAAACACATTCAAATGGCCCTTTTTCACACCACAGATGATGACATGGCCACACCCACAATGCGTGATGACATCATGCGCCCATCGGACATGCCCCCAGATGCTCCCGAACAGACTAGGAGCACTAAACCCCACCAATGTAGCCACATGGCATGAGAGCACTTTGGAGGCAAAACCCAAACCCCTGAACTAACCGCTGCAGAACCGCTGCTACGGCGAGTGCGGCGACATAGTGAGATTCCTTGTTTGCCGCGTTATCAAAGGGGCGGCTCCCCTTGGTCAGCATGAGATTCCAAGCTCCACCCACACCATACCCTCAAGCAACAGGCACAAAAAATGGAAAAGATGCCCCCCAGACACCGGAAGCCAATGGTTGCACGTCACCAGGGATGGGGGCCCGCCCCCTGATCGTCATCTGTTGCTAGATGACAACAGGCAGAGTAGATAAATGTATTACAACTTGACTAACAGTATTTACATAGCCTGTGATAATTAATTCTACTCTTATTGATGGGCAAAATAAATATAAAAACATAACAAACATACACATTGGGTGGTCACGCTGACTTTACTGCCGAAATGTTGATTTTTCTCCCCCCCTCCCTCCACGGACTGCTGTGTCGAATCTGCTCATACGAACTCAAAATTTAGCATCCAGTTCCTGGCGAATCTTCTGCCGTCGTTCGCAGACAAGCTACACACTCTCCCCAGAGTATTTAGAGAGGCGATCCGCCCACACACCAGCCTATGTGTGCAACTCTTTACTAACGGAGGTTAATGTGTCCAGCTGCAGCCAGCCACTGAGGAGAGGGGATACTCTCAGATTTATCCACTGCTTGCCCTTATCATCCATCTGGTGAGTGGGCATTTCTATCATTGCAGCAGTTTGTCAGTCTAACCATACACAATTTGTTTTATGTACCATTTTATTATTTTTTATGTGTCCAATGTATGTTTTTATTAAATGCTCATTTATTTAATTATCACCTGTTGATCATCTCAGCTGTTTGTCATTTGTTTTGTATGTTTTTTTTGTCACCATATAAAACAGTATTATGCTATGCACTGTTTTTATTCTTTTGAAGCACTCAGCACTTCACCTGGAGACACCTCAAGATCTGCACTACTAACAGGCTCGGCTGTTTATATCTTTTATATTATTATTGATGTTAGGCACCTTAGATACCTATTTCTTTTCAAACATACACATATACTAACGTCTCCTGAAAGAAACTGTGCAGTGATTATTGTGATTACAAATACAAAAAATAAATTAATGATTTGCAATGTTGATTTTTTCTAGTTTTTTGGAATTTGAAGAATCCTTCTGACCAAAAGTCAAGAAAAACCCCTTTTGATATAAGGAGGAAAATGCAAACATATATATTTAAGCATGAAGATGTTTCGAATTGTTAGAACATGCAATGATGGATGACATACTTATAAGGAGGAAATGAATAGATTCAAAATACTGAACTAGGACATTTTTCAATGTAAGGATTTAGAAATATGGTTTTTGAAATAAATAATAGAGTCTTGGCAGAGGAAATTTGTAGCAGAGACATTTGTATAAAAGACAGAAAGATAGTAACACAGCCATTGTGTCATGGTGTAAGCTTTCAACACCTATTTCACAAATATGAATAAAAGTACAATCCTAAACAATTCGACACCATTTCATCATCATCTGTTAACTTGAAATTGTAATTGGATATATGCCAAGGGTCCCTTTTAATTAAGTGTTCAGATGTAATAAATATGAACACTGTACGGATGCAGTGGCCGCTATTCGAACGATTAACGTGGTATGTAGATCGGAATACCCATTTGATGGCGCGCAATTTGATTTAATCGTGCTGACTTAAACACGCGGTTTGGTTATCGTTTTGTCCGAATTAGAAAATGGCATTTTAGCGTGTTCTGCAATACCGTCGAGAAACTCAAGAGGGCAATCGCGAGTTGTTGTCATCAAAATCCAATAGCAATTCAATGTCACGATTACCATGTTGGCTGAAATCAGCTGTGATGCCTGCCACGCATGCGTGCCATAAGCCCTTCAAAGCTTCTTCTATTGTGCTCTGCCAAGTCATCTTGGAGTTCACCGCTTATCAACAACTCAAGAACCCCCCCCCCACAGAGCTGTTAATAAGATTACCATTCGGCCAATCATTAATAATTATTCTTTAGAATTTTATTGGGTAATGAATCATACAAAAATGCAAAAATACAAAAAAACAATAATTCGTGTACAGGCTTGTATTTTCCTTCGTTATGGTTGCATTTAATTCTGTATTGCTGTACTATACAGTACAGTACTGAAAATAACAACCAGAAATAATTGATTAAACAAAAAAAAAAATTTTTTTTGGGGGGGGGTCTGATGATTTTAACCCCCCACACACACTTTCAGTGTGCGATTTTCATGTCTGCAATACTGTAGTACTGTACAGTGGCGGTCGACCTGAGTCTAAGTCGGCTATATCCGCGGCTCTCAGATAATCCCGGTTAGGTGCGTTTTTTTGTCATTTTCGCCCGGAGTGAACTGCGTTATTTTCGCGCTCGTGATATTAGCATTTTATTCTCGCTGTCTGCAATACTGCAATGCCGTGTAAAAACTCAGGGGGGGCGTTTGCGAGCTGTTGTCTTGGAAGTCTAATACCTTTGCGGTTCAACCTACATCAGTACACAGTCTGTGTGTGCGCACGCAGTAATTGTAAATTTGCATATTTAAAGTATACAGTACATGCATTTTCAGTGCTGATCTGCAGTACAGTATATCTCAGTATGTCTCATTTGAAAATTGTTGAAACGCATAGGCGTGTACTGTACTGTAACAGTGTCACATTTCGGCATATACAGCGCTCTCCCCTCGCTCAGGATAATTAACTGCACTGCAGGGTATTTCAACTTCTTATCTTCTCTACAATACAGTACATCTCTCCCACTCCATTCCTTTGAACGTGTGTCTGGTTTCAATCACATTCCTGCTTGACAGCAGGAATTTACTGCGCATGCGCCTGTAACTTCGCCCACCACTGCTTGCTTGCCTGAGTGAGTGACCAAAAAAATTTAAAAAAAAATTTTATTGTAATTTTTTTTCTACCCAAGAGTGCAAAAACCAGCTTACTGTATTACGATATTCAATCTGTGCTGTAGCTTTTGACTGTGACCCTGTGCGTTTGATTGCACATGGTTGATTTGTGTGCTTTTTACGTACTGTATTTGGGGGTGTATTATTATGATGAACTGCCTTTTGAAATTAAAGTATGTCTTTAGCTTTGAACTTCATGCAGCTGTACCCTGTATCCCCCTCCCCCACGAACACTAGCTCAAGGATTTGAAATTCCACGTTGTCGTTAATTTTCTGAATCTTGCCATTGTGTTCTTAATCAATTGTGTTCTTAATAGCCGAGCTACAAAGCCTCACTGCGCCTCCGTGTAATCCTTTTTGAGATGGGAGCTGCTTACTGCACATGAGTCACCTAACCCCCCCCTCTCCACAGAGTCGTTAATTTACTGAATCTTGCCATTGTGTTCTGAATCCGTCCATAGCTGAGCTACAAAGCCTCACTGCGCCTGCGTATAATCCTTTTGGAGATGGGAGCTGCTTACTGAGCATGAGTCACCCAACCCCCCTCTCCACAGAGTCGTTAATTTACTGAATCTTGCCATTGTGTTCTGAATCCGTCCATAGCCGAGCAACAAAGCCTCACTGCGACTTCTTGTAATTCTCTTTGAAATGGGAATTTTGAGGCTATGTTTACGGCAACGATTTGGAAAATCCCTTCTCGAATTTGATTTGCAAAGAGCATCACCTCTCTATGCGCCTGTGTGTAATCCTCTTTCGGATGGGAGCTAGGGCCTCATGCAGTAAGCGCCGAAAATGTGAAATCGGCAAGCCATGTTGTTGGCGATTTTCCCTCTCCGTATGCAGTAAGTTCCGAATGTCTTCCGAATCAAGGCGAAAACGATTCCGCCCACTCTCACGATGATTTGCCGATCACACACAGGTGTATCGGCGTGCATGGCGGGGTGCTGTTAGGTTCGCCAATCAAACATCTAGCTGAATCAGACGAAGCAAGCGTGTTTTGGATAGCGCGCCATATTTAAAGGCAACGTGTACTGTTAATCATTCTCTGCGTTGTTGGGAGTGAGAGAGAGAGAGATGCACAGAGCTGGGCGATTTAATATTTGCATATTGACTGAGAGACTTGTTGTGTATTGTGAGTGATTTGTCCTTTGTTGTTTTGTTTACATCTTTGTCTTGTTTTGTATGTGGAAGTGTTTCGTGTGATTGGCTGTACATTTGTTTTTTGTTTTTTTGTGAGTGCTAGAGGTATGCCCGCAAAGCGTGGAAAGAGTGATGCTGGTGTGAGTGGTAGTGCCTGTCGTGCGAGTACGCGTCGGAGTGAACGTACTGTTCAGGGGAGTGATGTTGCTGGGAGTGCGAGTGCTGTTGCTGGGAGTGCGAGTGCTGTTGCTGGGAGTGCGAGTGCTGCTGGTGGCTCTGTTGCTGGTGCTGCTCGTGTGTCTGGTGGTGGTGTGCTTGCTGGGGGGGCGCTTTTGGATTCTCTTCCATTGGAAGAAGGAGAGTCCAGTCAGCAGCAGGCAAACTCTGTCCTAAAACTGGACGGAAGAAACGTGTGGAGCAGCCACGTAATCCTCGCTTCAATGACCAGGAAAATACAGCTCTTGTCACAGGGATTTTGGAGCACTATGACAGTCTGTATGGCCATTTAGTAGGTAAGTGTACCTTTGCATTCATTCTTCAAATACATGTGATATTAGGTCATGTGAGTTGTGTTAATATGCAAATATGGGTCCATAATATCTATCAATGTTAATTATTGTGGAAACACATCTTTTTATCATGCGTTACAACGACAAGAACAGTCAGGCGTTCAATTTGCGCTAACTGCATACAATATTAATGCAAGCTTCCTTACATGTCTAGGTTTAGAAGTGAATGCTCATGTGCTTCACATATTACACCTAAACCAGCATGTTTGGTATCTTTTGGAACAGCTAGCAGTGTAGGAAACTGGTGGTTGAATTATTATGAATTAACGTCATATATTTTGTATGTATTTCAAGTGCGGACAAGTTCATCAAGCAAAAAAGAAATGTGGGACAAAATAATATTTGGTGTTAATGCGTGTGGGAATCGTGTCAGGGACAAGATTAATTGTCGCAAGAGATTTGACGATATTAGGGCTAAATTGAAAAAGAAAATACAAGACCAACACTTGCATGCTTCTGGTACTGGAGGTGGGCCGCTAGCACAACGTCTCATCTTAACTCCATTGGAGGAGCAGCTTCGTGAACAATTACTTCCCGTCGTCGTGGAGGGTTTGCCCGGTGACAGGGACATCGGAATTTATTCCTCAGAATTTCCACCAGGTGAGAAATGTTAATGTACTAGGCATGTCGTTGGTTACAGATATTTTACACATTTCCGCTGCTATTTATACTTTCTTCCCAATATAAGCATACCTACATCTATATATGTATACATGTCTCTGTCTCTATATATATATCTATCAAAATATATTTATATTTTGTAGTCCTACTAAAAGCATTAAATAATATACCACGTGGCATTGCGTGCTCATTTGCATGTCATTTCCCACAATCCTTTGCTGCAGTGGAAGCAATTTATGGTGGACGAGGATGGAGAACAACAGGGTAGCACACATGTGTAAGAAATGCTAATGAGAAAATATTACTATGTACTGGTGCATAACATACATATATATAATATTAATGAGTATTTTATGTATTTAACTCCTACAAACACGACATTACTGCCTCTTCAAATCATGCATCGAATATATTGCATGCAACGGCCAACAAACATCACTTGCACTAACAAATGTGTGTTTGTTTTTACAAAGTTTATTTTTTGCTTCATGTCATATACAGAGAGCATAATGAGGCACACGTAGCATATGTTATCTCATTGTGTTCATAGCTTGCACACTTCAGACTACTATTTTGCTCATCTAGCATTGTTAAAGCAGCTGCAATTAATATGTCATCACAGCATACACGTCAACACAGGGGGTGGGGTTCAGCACACAGCCAAATAACAGGGTCATGTTACGTTCAACTTTGTTGACAGGATTTTCACCTGCTTGAAGTAATTGAAAGGTCTGGATGATTTGTGTTTTTGGGGGAGGGACTACCGTTCTTACAACCTGACTAGTAAAACAGAAAGTAATCACAGTCATTTGAAAGGTTAACTCTATGTACTAATTCACCCAACAAACCATTAGGTATCAAACCGTACGTCACACATTCGCTCAATCTATAGTTCAACTGATATCAACACCACATTATCACACACCTAGAATCTGTGAGCGACACACTGCATGTGTTGTGTTGTTGACTGGCAGCCACATTCAGGACTGCAACAGCTTCTATTAATGTACCACACATATCCTGTAACAAAAACTATTATTTTTCCAATATGACCTACTTAGTGATAAGCATTGTGAAAGTTCATCTGATGATAGTTACGTACATTATTATTGTGATATGACTACACAACATATGCAGTGTATGTCCAATATTAATAATATTATCCTAACGCATTACTGCATAAACATAGTATGTTGTATGTTACTGAACTCAAAAGTCCTAAGTACACTGGCATGTAAATTGTTATTACAACTATTTATGTTCACTTTGCCACACACATTTTCAGTTCAGGAACGGATGGTGTTAGTTAGCCATAAATACTCCACATACACTAACTCTATGTTCACAATTTACACATGTCAATTAACAACTGATGTTATTGTTCTTTATAGTTGCTCCTGGAGGACATGTGTCACCTGAGATGGAACAAGTGTCTTCACCTGGGTCATGCAGCTCATCGCACCTGGAAGAGAAGTGTTTGAGGTGCAGGACTTATAATATTTTCACTTCTATATGTTATGTTGTCATGTTGATTATTTCTTTTAAACATATTATTTAAATAGGATTACTTACTGTCAGTGAAAATGAAGTTTTTTAAGAGAACATGTATTGTGTTTGTGATGTTAAGTATCATGTAGGAGTAGTGAGTTTTGAAATAATTTTCATTCATTCTTATTTCACACTGAGTCCAAACAGAATTCGTAAGTCAAGGTACATTTTAATGTGACGTTATAAAACGTATGGAAACATGTTAGGTGTTAGTTATCACAGTGTATAATTACATAGTAAAACATCTGACATTAGCATGCCATTTCATTATGTGTACATTTATTTTTAGCACATGATGATGATGATGATGATGATGATGATGATGATGATGATGATGATGATGATGATGATGATGATGATGATGATGATGATGGTGATGATGATGATGATGGTGATGATGATGATGATGATGATGATGATGATGATGATGATGATGATGATGATGATGATGATGATGATGATGATGATGATGATGATGATGATGATGATGATGCCGCTAAAGACACAGAAATGCAATCAAGTGACCATCAAGAGGTTCCCATTCAAAGAGTTACACAGCCAATTATTCCAGCAAGTAACACATACGCTGCAATAGTAGCTTCTGAAGAAATAATTGTTGAAGCAGAAAATCGTCGCCATTCAGATCTGATGTCAGTGCACGAAAGGATGATATCACTGCAGGAAGAAACGATATCACAATTGTCACATCTCCACAGAGTCTTCATTGAAGTTCCTAAACAGATACAAAAATTAAACACGACATTAGAAGCAGTAGTTGTTCAGCTAACCCAAGCTAATTACTTGAGAATGACTACAGCAGCACATTTCAACTTTAACCCATCAGAGGAAGGATCTTTACATGGTGCTAATTTTTCACCCCATGCATCTGATCTTCATTCCCCAGGTCGGGATGTTACCGGTAAAGTAGCTGAAAGTTCTGTGCATGTTCCTGTCAACATCCTACCGCTGCCATCTGTAGAAAATCTGGAGCTGGCACCTACAAAGGAGGCACCAAAAAGAAAAATGCACAAGCAATTACTACTGACCAGTTTTTGGACACAAACAAAATAAACAAACATGAAACGGAACAAGCATCAGTTGTGCAGTGTGTACCAACTTGTTCACAACTGTCACAGGCCACAAGCCCTGCCCGTGAACTGTCACAGGCCACAAGCCCTGCCCGTGAACTGTCACAGGCCACAAGCCCTGCCCGTGAACTGTCACACGCCACAAGCCCTGCCCGTGAACTGTCACAGGCCACAAGCCCTGCCCGTGAACTGTCACACGCCACAAGCCCTGCCCGTGACCTGTCACAGGCCACAAGCCCTGCCCGTGACCTGTCACAGGCCACAGGCCCTGCCCGTGAAGTGCCACAGGGCAGTCAAACTGGCTCAGTTTTGCTTAAAGTTGTAGTTAAAAACGGAAAAGAAAAATCCAAGAGACAACAACAGGCCTGTGACTCGGTCTCAAAAGGAAAAAAAAGAATAAATGTTATAATTAAGAAAATCTGTATTTGGCCTTGTTTTCTTGACTTGAGATAATCTAATGAATATTGTATGTATGATGAAGACCTGTTGTTTGCAAACATTCAAGTACACTGGCGACCAATTTTATTCTTACTTGGCTAGCTCCGCGAATTTCAGAGGACCCTGGTGATGTGCGGTTTTGTGTCGTTTTCTCCCGGGGTATATAGCGTTATATTCGCGGCTGTGATTTAAGCATTTTATTCCCGCTGGCTGCAATACTGCAATGCCATGTAAAAAAGCATGGGGGTGTTTGCGAGCTGTTGTCTTTAAAGCCGTCCCCTTTAACCGCTAACATACAGTACTGTACACATACAGTACTGTACATTTTTATTCATAGTGTACATGTGCAGGGGGTCTCCGGAGCTGAACCGCATTGGTTTCAGGTCGGGGGACCCCTGCTCCCCGAGATACAGCCCCCTTTATGAGGTGCCGGTATCCCTCTGTGTTTAAAGGTCCCGATCACGTGACCGTGGCCTGTAAAGCAAGCAGAGGGATACCGGTACCCCCTAAAGGGGCCTGTATCTCGAGGAGCAGGGGATTCCCCGGACCTAAAACCACAGCGGTTCTGCTCCGGAGACCCTCTGCACATCTACACTGTGAATAAAAAACATATATAAATAAAAACTCATTCCTCAACTTAGCGGCTATGTGCTATGGTAACGAAGCAGCATTTCTGTATTTTAATAATATTGTACAGTGAGCAGGGGGTTCCCTGAGCCAGAAATTCATGTTCAGGGACCCCCTGCTCCTGAACAATATTATTAAAAATACAGAAATGCTGCTTCATTACCTTAGCGTATAGCCGCTAAGGAAATGAAGGAGTTAACTCACCGTGCCCGCTTTATTATGGGTAGCGGGGGTGGGTGACAGGGGGTATTTGGCCCTTGGTGTGAGTTTAAGACTTGCGGGGGGGTTGCGGGTGCACTTAACCCCTTCACGGCTGTAGCAGTTAATGCCGCTACGGTCATGAAGGGGTTAAGCCCTCCCGCTACCCCCACAAGCCCTAAACAGCCACCGTTGGGGCTAATACCCCCTTCACCCTCCCCCACTACCCACAATAAAAAAAACTCACACACAGCAGCCGCCAAAAAATAAATAAATAAATCTAAATAAATAAATAAATAAATGACTATAAATAAATACATTTGAAATACATTTTTATTTATAGTGTAGATGTGCAGGGGGTCTCCGGAGCTGAACTGCATTTGTTTCAGGTCGGGGGACCCCCTGCTCCCCGAGATACAGCCCCCTTTATGAGGTGCCGGTATCCCTCTGCATTTAAAGGTCCCGATCACGTGACCGCGGCCTGTAAACCAAGCAGAGGGATACCGGCACCCCCTAAAGGGGCCTGTATCTCGGGGAGCAGGGGGTCCCCGGACCTAAAACCACAGTGGTTCTGCTCCGGAGACCCTCTGCACATGTACAGTATAAATAAAACACACACATCAATAAAGAATCGTTCTTTACCTTAGCGGCTATGTGATATGGTAACGAAGCAGCATTTCTGTATTTTAATAATATTGTACAGTGAGTAGGGGGTTCCCTGAGCCAGAAATTAATGCTCAGGGACCCCCTGCTCCTGCACAATATTATTAAAAATACAGAAATGCTGCTTCATTACCATAGCGTATAGCCGCTAAGGCAATGAAGGGTTAAGGCAGAATAAACAATAAATACATTACATACTGTACATATTTTTAACGTGTGTTTTAAACCTGCCTGACTTCACTGTAATCTATGTAAAACTCCCTCCCCCTATTGTGTGTGAAGCTTCCCTGCCTTCACTGTAATCTATGTAAAAACCCCTCCCCCTATTGTGTCTGCTAAGCTTCCCTGCTTTGAATAATCTGTGTATGCCCCCCTCCCCCTATTGTATCAGTTAAATCTGCCTGGCCTGTGTTATCTGTGAGTGCAGTGTACTGTATGTAAATGTGGGGAGGGGGATCCCGTGTAAATAACCACACCCACACCCACTACCCACTACCCACGGCCCCTCCGCTGCTTGCTGCAAAACAGAGACAAAAATTAAAAAAAAACAAGTAATGTCCCCTAACCCCTTAATCACCATAGCGGTTATTAACCGCTACAGTCATTAAGGGGTTAACCCACCCTCTCCCACCACTCGGGATGCATACATACCCTCCCACACTAACCCCCCCCCCTGAGGCCTAACCACCCAGTACCCACAAGGGAGGCCTACCCACATACCGTTGGGGAAACACCCCCCCCCACCCCCAGTACCCACAATAAAAACAGTACAGTGACCCACAATAAACAGCATTATATTTATTAAATATATTACCCACCCCCTGTGCCCCCCCATAAATACAAGATTTATCCTTTTACATACAGGGTTCATAACGCAGCCCCACGCGAGTCCCCGGTGGGCTGGCGGGGCACCTGGACAGACCTACAGTTTACCAGCAGCCCTTTTTACACAGGTTCTGGAGGCCAGCAGGTGGATCCCGCCAGCACCATGGCCCCCAGGTGGTCTCCTTGGGCATACCGTGGGCCACAATTAGGTCCCTACGGTAGGCCTGCGGATGTCTGGGAGCCCCGGGTCAGACCCACAGGTGTCTGCGGGGCCTCGGGTGGTTCCCTCGGGGGTCTGGGGAACTCACGGGTGCTCACTACGGGTCCGTGGTGCCCCCACAGAAGTGGAACCACACATCATCATCCCCGCACCTACGTGTCGGCGGTGCCCCCACAGAAGTGGGACCACACATCATCATCCCCGCAGACTACGGGTCCTTGGTGACCCCACAGAAGTGGGACCACACATCATCATCCCCGCATGTGTCACCCATGGAACCACCAGCCTGATACCCTTGGGATACCCGAGGATACCCGCAGGTGGTCTCCCGAGGTCCCACGCAGAACCACGGAACCAACCCTGAATGTAAAAAAAATAAACCTGGCCTATACATTCAATAGATACACCCTCCCCCCCAACACCTACAGTACAATAATGTGCAAAATAACTATTATCCAGATATGGATAATAGATTAATTGCCCATTATTAAAAACATTAACTAGCATATACAAATAAATAAAGTACTACTGACCTCATCAATACGAAGTGTCCGTCGCCAGCAAAATCCTTGTCTTGCTCACAACATACATAGCAAATACAAAGCCAATACATTGCAATTACATTCAGATATCAATTAACCCCTTAAACACCTTATCAGATAATAACCGCAAAGGTGATTAAGGGGTTAAGCCACAGTGGCCCGATACCCACCCTTCACCCATGAATTTGTACAGTGGCTTCATAATTCAACTATTTATATATATACTGTATATACACAGTATATATACACACGATGAACCAATATACAAATAAATGTAGAAGGGTTATCAAAACTATACTGTCTTACAACCAAACACTTCTCCATACAGACACTACATTAAAATCAATTTCCTTTAATAATCCTAACTGATCTCACAATCTATATCATCACAAGCCAATGAAACACCTCACATTCCAATATAAATGATGCATAAAATCTATGCACCATATACATTCTGCAAATGAATCAACCAAGTAAACAAAAATCAATTAGCAATCATTATTTACATCCCTAAACAATTCACACTCCATCCTGAACAATGAAACAATTAACTAATTCACGCCTGGAGCAGAACAATTTAGCTTGTGAAAAAATATAAGTACCAACCAAAATCCAACTTTTAAAACCAAGGCTATCGCTGACCTCCCTCAAACACACAATACAATACCAAGGAATACATCTATCTAATTTTAAAATACTTTAAACTCACAATAAAGCATACTGTAGCAGCATATACAAATTAATTTAAAACACATCAAATCAAGCTTTTAAAACAACATAATTTCTTACCCTGTATGTATATATCTCTCTAGACATATATACATACATACATACAGTTGCAAGAAATGATATACCACAAAAAAAAAAAACACATGTTAAAAAAGCTTTTAAAAAAATTAACAAGTTAAGTAAAATACATTTCTTTAGTTCACTTACCCAAGGCTATCGCTGACCTCCCTCAAACACACAATACAATACCAAGGAATACATCTATCTAATTTTAAAATACTTTAAACTCACAATAAAGCATACTGTAGCAGCATAGACAAATTAATTTAAAACACATCAAATCAAGCTTTTAAAACAACATCACTTCTCAAATGAATCAACCAAGTAAACAAAAATCTATTAGCAATCATTATTTACATCCCTAAACAATTCACACTCCATCCTGAACAATGAAACAATTAAATAATTCACGCCTGGAGCAGAACAATTTTGCCTGTGAAAAAATACAGTACCGACCAGAATACAACCTTTAAAACCAAGGCAACACACAATACAATACCAACGATTACATCTATCTAATTTTAAAATACTTTAAACACACAATAAAGCATAGCAGCATAGACAAATTAATTTAAAACACATCAAATCAAGCTTTTAAAACAACATCAATTCTTACCCTGTATGTATATATCTCTCTAGACATATATACATACATACAGTGGCAAGAAATGATATACTACAAAAAAATAAAAATACACATGTTAAAAAACCTTTTGAAAAAATTAACAAGTTAAATAAAATACATTTCTTTAGTTCACTTACCATTACTTGCCCCCACCGATTCCCGTTGCGCAGCTTACTCACGAACCAATCCACGATCAGGAACCCATAAAATAATAAACCATAAAAAAATAAACATTAAGCAAAAAATCCAAATCAATCCACGGGTCTTCTATTTGTAATCCATCTTCATCTGCATTCTTCTTTCTTCTATCTCCTTCCAGCGGGGCGGGGTCTTCTCCCCTTCTGCGGCCATGCCCTGGTCTTCTTTCTTACCCGGAGGTCCTTCCTCCGCGGCGTCTGTCTTCAAAATGAGACGACATAGGCTTTTAAAGGCCTATGACATCACATTTTTCGTCATGTTTCCCACGGTCCTGATTGGGCCGTGAAAACCATGTGTTTTGGCCGATAAAAAAAAAATGATGACGTCACTTAAAGGGAATGAAAGCACAGCCAATCAGAATGGCTTTGCTTCAATTGCCTTTAAGATGACGTCATAAAAAGGCACATGGCCACCCTCACATGGTATTTTAGCCAATCAGAGCGTGGGAACTCCATCCCTACTCTGATTGGCTGTAGTACGTCACATCCTTTTTCCCCCCAAGCCTCTGTCACATGGTATACTAGAGCCAATCAGAGTAGGGTATTAACTGCTACAGTCGTGAAGGGGTTAAGTGCACCCGCAACCCCCCGCAAGTCCTAAACTCACACCAAGGGCCAAATACCCCCTTCACCCACCCCTGCTACCCACAATAAAGCGGGCACGGTGGGTTAACCCCTTCTTTGCCTTAGCGGCTATACGCTATGGTAATGAAGCAGCATTTCTGTATTTTTAATAATATTATGCAGGAGCAGGGGGTTCCCTGAGCATTAATTTCTGGCTCAGGGAACCCCCTGCTCACTGTACAATATTATTAAAATACAGAAATGCTGCTTCGTTACCATAGCACATAGCCGCTAAGGTAAGGAACGAGTGTTTATTTATATATGTGTTTTATTCATACTGTACATGTGCAGAGGGTCTCCGGAGCAGAAACGTTTTTGTTTTAGGTCTGGGGACCCCCTGCTCCCGGAGATACAGGCCCCTTTAGGGGGTGCCGGTATCCCTCTGCTTGCTTTACAGGCCGCGGTCACGTGTTCGGGACCTTAAACGCAGAGGGATACCGGCACCTCATAAAGGGGGCTGTATCTTGGTGAGCAGGGGGTCCCCCGACCTGAAACCAACGCGGTTCAGCTCCGGAGACCCCCTGCACATGAACACTATGAATAAAAATGTATTTTAAATAATTTTGAATGTGCCGATGTTTGCGCAGAGAGAGCAGTGGTTCTCTCTCTGCTGCAAACACATCTGGCCCCCGCCGGCCTATAGTATCATTGATGTGCATATACAGTACTGTATGTGTACAGTACTGTATGTTAGGGGTTATAGGGGTTGTTGTTATACAGTATATATATATATATATATATATATATATACTGCATTACAATTCATGAATTTATGCCATCTGGTGGACAAACGAAGCATTGCAGCCTAGTAAATCCTGAACCATTATTAATTAACACATCAACCGCGCGTCAGCCGTGCATGACCCCTGGCTGGGAAGGCAAAAGGAGCCCGGCATGCTCCGGGTGAACAGTATGGCATTCCAGGAACATGCCAGGTACAAGCCAGTGATTAGTAAGAATAAAGTCTGTCGCAGCAGTATGTCCTTGTACACGTGAAGGTTTGCAAATGCTCACAGTCCGAATGAATGCATAATGTAATTAATATTTATGTATTAATCATCTGTTCAGTAATGGTCCAACATTACCCAGTTGCTATGTTTAGATATGCTGACATTCACTTAGCTGCTAAACATTGTATTTTGGTGTGTTTGATAGGTATTTTAGGAAGTCATTGCATGTTAATATTATTCACATGCGACTTAAATCAAACATCTATTTAACTACTAACATCTTAATTGTCCTTTTACAGTACGATTAAGTGTAAAATATGACTTACCTTCACCTTCCTTGAACCTTCTTAATGTTGTCCTTTCATCATGTATGAGTACTTGTTTCAAGAACATATCTGTGAATGTTTAGTTATATATATGTAGTATGTATGGATTTATGTACACACACAGTGTATATATATATGAGTTTAACTATATAAAGTGGTATATTTTTATTTTCTCACAACATACACTTGATGCTTCCTTTTGAAAACACAGTATTATAATAATACAGGCCTAATGTTAGTGAAATATACATAATCTGAGCCTATAACACTATGGGCCAAAAATTATTATTAATCAAATAATTCACTCATCTTGATCACCATTTAGATAGGTTTCATACAAGGCCTACTTACTGCCATCAATATGTTCAGTGTACAACTGGATTATAATGATATATTATAGGTTATAACACTACAGGCCTTCTAAACTAACAAAAGGCCTTGTTTGATAGTAACTCTAAATTGGACACAGCTGATTGTAATAGGCCCTCAAACATACTAACCTTGTAATATATAAACCTTTAAATAAGTCGGAGCAATATAAAAAACCCTGTTGACATATAAGCCCTTAAATACAGTAATATACACACACATCTTTCAATATTGGGTTTAGAGATATATATAGTACAATATACATATGTATCTGTGTTTATGAGAGACATATATATATATATATATATATATATATATATATATATATATGTATATATATATATATATATATATATATATATATATATATATATATATATATCTACATATACACACATAGTTAAACTCTGTGAGTCAGACAGGGAGTTAACCAGACAGAAAGAAACACAGTGAAATGTTGCAAAAAACAGAGACAAAAAGATTAGCAGGTGTGTGTGTATATCTCATTATATGTCTGTGTAAGCACTATTTTCATAATGACAACACTGTTTATTTTCTCACCCACATTCTGTTTTAATAAAAATCCGAGACTTGTTTTGAGAATGTAGATAAAAATACAATAATTGGACTTTCACAGTGAAATGGCAATCAGAACCCACAAATGTCTGGCAATTATTTCTACACAATCGGATTGGTGTTTGCAAAAAGGAGTGAAACATCTAACTTTTCTTCTGACCTTGACTACAAAGCCACAAAAATAGATAACATTGAAATTGTTTCACATTCACAAGACCAAACATAGAACTCCACTCACATTATTTGAGAAACTGCAATGGCTGAGGTTATAATGATGAACACCCATCCACACAAAGCGTATAAAATAATGATTGCGGAGGCTATAATATCAACTGAAGAAAACAAAGCCAACGTGGGCCAGAACTATGATTTGATCAGAAGAAAATATCCTTATTACCAAGACCCGGGACGCGTTGGAAATTTTAAATCCTCGGTAAGATTCACTTTATCAACAAATGAATGTTTTGAACGTGTGCTGGATAACCTACATGAAAGGTATGGATTTTGGCAGATTGCACAGCAATTTAAAATCACCATGGAACATGGCACATATCTTCTGCTAAATAGCATATTTATTCCTAATACTATAGCAATGGATCAGCTACTACTGTTCCGTGTGAATCGATACCTGCTGCAATATCTGCACCCTCCATTCCTGAAACACACATGCTACAAGAACATAACGACTATGATGTTTTACCAAGCCTTTGTGCTACAAACGATTTCGAATGGCTAAACCAAGAAATGTACCTACCTCCGGACCAATTGTTTGAAGAAGGCAGTGGCGATTCCTATGAGCGCCTCATGGAGATGTGTGTCGTACAGGATTCAGCAGTGGACTCAACCATGGATGCAAATGCATTGTCTTTCTGGAGAGACCAGTTGCAGCCAAACGAAGTGTTACTTCTACAAGAATGGTAAATATAACAATCGTTATGCATTGGCTCACCGTTAAAAGTTTAAAGTTTTTTCTATCCACCATTTTTACTTTAAATGCGTGGATACAGCGTAACATAGCAGACTGCATAACATGTAGCGTTCACAAACACATTTTTTCCTATTACAATATACTAGAACCAGAAATATTAGTACACATTGGTCAGGGAATAAATATACCTACTTTCCTATCTCTGAAAACATGTAATAGCAACATGTTACCATAACTGTAACACACACCTGTTTCTTTATCATGCAACATCAGAAAAAAAACCGGGTCGCCCACATATGACGTGGGACCCTTGTAATGTGCCAAGGCGTCCTTAAAAAGGATTACAGATGTAAGCCTCGCCCCCAACTGACGTGCACGCGTTAAAGCCTATTGGCTGTGTCGGTTTGTTATAGTTACGGTCACTGCAGTGTGTCATGCGCGCGTCTGTGTTTGTGCCCGTGCACTGTGCGTTAGGCCAATGTTAATTCTGTTGTAGGACTGTTTGCGTGCACTTCACGCTGCCTTAACATGACGTCACACGTATTGGATTCGCTCTTTTGGTGATCGGCCGTTGTTTCCGTTCACACACGTCTGTTTAAAAAGATTATTGAAGTACGCGTTTAGAACGAATGTAGTTTCGCCGTCATTGTATTTGAAATAAATATTATATGGTTAATGGTAGTTACAACATGTATTGAACGCACAACGTACACATTGTTTAGCGCATGCGCTAACACTTTGTCGACCCAATCGTGAAGTGCGTGCGCAAAGTAAGATGTGCGCGCACATTATTATGTATACAGCCAACGGAAAGATCATATACATAGTAATGCGTGCAACGCAATTAACAAAAGGATTCATAATGATGTTTACTTGTAACCTTTTACTTCTAACATATAAGTGAATAACGCGTGGATATACACAATCACATAGAGATGTGTAACGCATTGTCACGGCTACACATAAATTAGGGTGCCATCTTTGACCATCATGTGTTTGCTGTATTTCAGAGATGTCGGGGAAGATTCAATGGGATCAATGTATGATTTCAGAAGAGTCAAACGTTATATGAGATGATTGTGAGGAGGACCGACCGACTAATATACTACATATGGAACTATTTTTATTATGTTTGCAGCGCATATTAACAAACAATACAAAATTTGATCAAATTATGCCTATATTGCATAAGCACTTAATTAACATAATGATGTTGCTAAACAGTGCATTTAGAAATTTTAATGTGTGTTCTTAATTTTTTACTAACATTATATGCCATGATCTGTTTTATATATAACAACCATTCCCACTCTGCAAACATATTTGTGTAGTATATTGTGTAATGGAACGTATGACTGTAGAAACTATGTAAAGGAGACTTACAACCAAGTAGCCATTTCATGTAAAAATGCGCTTGTAACATGGAGATGTTGTTAAAATGTTTTGGTAATGTTGCAAATAATGTTATTGCAAGATGTAGTGGTCAACTACAATGCATGATGTTATGAATATTAGGTAAAATTATGTAAAAAATTACGTTTATTTGTATATTTCATGTACCAAACTAACTATACTATTCTTTGTTTATTAAACGTTCAACACATACATAGTAAAGTGAATATGATGATATAAGCTACCATAATAAACACGATTTTATCATTTGACGGTGTTATACATGCATCATACACAAATTGATACAGACACAAACAGTTGTCTTGAAAAGTGTGCCTATGCAACTGTGCACGTGTTTGACATTCATATGTTCAGAATACTTGTACATGATCATCATAATAATGATGACGTGACGTGATTGACATTCCAACTAAATTAACAACATTGTCATTGTGTGAAATAAATTATGCAAAATTAAACATAAATCTGAGACACAATTGGGTTTGTGTTAACAGTTTGACACTTGTTACATGTAGGTCACATCAACAAACATGTGTGACTTATACATACAGTACACATGTGACAATGTTAACGTAATGTTTACAAATAATTTACACCACTACTAAGCACATACATTGCAACATATAATATGTACAAAGCATTGGTGTGATTACAGGCATTCATGCATGGAGTGTTATGATCACTCAATTGCATCCGTGATTAATCAGCTCCCGTAAGAAAAAACCTATCAGCATTTATCCCCTTCTCTCCACCCACCTCTATATTACATTAATGGAATATTTAAGGGAGCATACATTAAATGTGATGTCATGACACTAATCATTTTCTAATACTATGCTCATGAAACCTCTATAGTAGCTAAACGCATGTACATGATACAGAAACTACATGTATGTAAGATTTAACGTTTTCCAATATGTTGGGTTTTTACAGCGTATAATTAAACGTATATTGAGGTAGGCACATCTTATGACAGATGTCAGTTAATATACATACCATGATCAGTCAGAGGAGATATACCTATAATGCAATGGAACAATATATAAATTGCAAACATTGACATGACATCTTCACTAACGTAAGCAACACAGCAAAGTGTGTATTTGGTGTTAAATGTAAAACACCATGTATATTTTATCACATTAAAAATGAAAAGCAGCCTGGTTTACATATCATAAGGATGTGCATGTTACACTGTAACAATAACATTGTATGTAACCATACTGCAAGAATGAATGACTATGGCCATACTATGTATATTGTGTTAGCATAATCAACAACACAATGCTAAAAAATTATTAATTTCTTACACCAGTTGTATTCACATACACAAAACTAATTTACAATCGAAGAAGGATTATATAACCTGTGCAACAATAACATACCGGTGCCACATGGCTTTGTGCACACAGCAGAGAAGAGAAAGGTGTGCAACCCATATTCATCTGTGTCCTAACAGAAGGTTATGTAAATAAAAATTAGTGTTAATATAACATAATTTATATATAAAAGTAGTACTACGAACATATATGTTTTTACTTACAAGAAAAAAACGAATTTATGAGATTCTGGCGTGTCTGCCCACCACTGGCTGTTTGATCATTTTCAGCAGCTACATGGGTGGGATGCTCCTCTACCAAAGGCTCAGCTATGTCTGATTGTACATTATGTGTGAGTGCCACATTGTGCAAAATGCAACAGGCAAGGATAATATCAGACACTTTTTGTGGCTTGTATTGAAGAGCCCCACCAGTTCTGTCGAGACACCTAAATCTGGTCTTGAGTAGGCCAAATGTCCTCTCTATAACAGATCGCGTAGATATATGGGCTGCATTGTACCTCTCCTCTGCTTCAGTTTGAGGGTTTAGCACCGGAGTCAAGAGCCACGGCCTAATTCCGTATCCTGAGTCATCTATAATCAATGGAGCATACATAAAGTAACATTAGTGATAACATTCTAAAATGAAAATATTCCTAATGAAAAATGTGTTTTGTGTTACAACATCCAAATATGTACTCACCCAGCAGCCAACCATGTCCAAAATGGCCTTCTTCGAAAGCATGGAAGACTGAAGAGTTCCTCAGGATAGAGGAATCGTGACTGGAACCAGGGAATTTGGGTACCACATGCATTATCCTCATCGTGGCATCACATACCACCTGGACATTCAGTGAATGGTAGTGCTTATGGTTGCGGTAAACATGCTCACTCTGACTAGGTGGAATCAAAGCAACATGGGTGCAATCGATTGCACCCAGCACACATGGTATCCCTGCTATGTTATAAAAGCCATTCCTGACTTCCAGCCACTCTGTCGCCTCTGTAGGAAAATGAATATAATTCCTAGCGCATCTATTGAGTGCATAGAGAAACTGGGTAAAGGCCCGCGAGAATGTAGATTGCGAGACCCCGCCCACTATGCCCACAGTTGTCTGGAATGACGCAGAAGCAAGATAATGTAATGAGCACAGCATTTTAACAAGCCCAGGGACTGCACAACCTCTGGCTGTCATAAAATCTAGATCTCCCCTTATCTCTTCATAAAGAGATAAGATTGCTGCTGAACTCAAACGATAGCGACTTACTATCTCCTCCTCACTCATCCCATCTAACAGGTTCTCTCCCTGCACACACGCGGACGAGGTACAACTTGTCTCCTCTGTCTTCTCCTCTGATCTCTTATCCCTCTACTTGTCCCTCGCCCTGTCCCTCTCCCTGTCGTATTCGCGTGCCTGTCCCTGTCACTGTCCCTGGCTCTGTCCCTCACTTGCCCTATGTCATTCTCTTCATCAGCAAGCCACTCATGCAAAAGAATGTTCCGACGTCTCCTAAACAATCGCAACATTTTGAAATCAGTAGCTGTGAATGAGCAGGTAATGGGTGTCCTTTAAATAGGTATGTGATGATGTCAGGTGCCATACTAAAATGCTACGTGTTACATTAACATATTAAAGAACTTGGCTCCCAAGCTGTCTCCATTTGATCTAAGAAGTATTTTTTCTGTGTATTCAGCAGGCTATCATGATATTTGACAATGATGTAACGTGAAGCTTTGTACAAGCATTCATTGTAAATTATTAGTGTAATGTGTAATGCATGTAACACTTCTGAACGCAACACTCAGTCATGTAATTAGGCAAAAAGCCTGAGATTGACGTAGAAAAAGTTTGCAGCAACATGTCTAAGTAGCCATGTTAGTGTCACATGTTCACAACAATGAATTCTCGTGTGCATATGCATAAATTTATGTCATGAGGATAGTTGCTATTGAATCAGTTTGAAAGGTGTTACAATGAGTAACTATTGTAGATGTGTGTATAAGTTAGCATGAATTGCTTGTAATGCAACGTTAACAATGTAAACATGCAATGTGATTGACTGTCCAATAGCAGATGTCATCAAAAAAGGGAGGACACAAAGTAAATGTAAACATGTGAAGAAAGATGTACATGAACGTTTGATGATGCGTTACACATTACAAGCATTGTCTAATGTAAAGCAACATGAATATACGGTGGATGTGTTAGATGTGTGACATGGGTAACATCATATAATAAATTGTCGCACAGGTCAGTAACATGTATGATATGATGTGATGTTCTCCTTTAAGAGTTGAGTATAGGTTTTTCCCTTGACACATCATCACATGATGAGTAATGTGACACGCAAATGATGAAAACATATAAAAGTTCTATGTTATACAAATAATCAGTCAGGTGTGACACAATGCAGTGAATGGCCCCCACACTGTAATGCTCTACACATTTGTATTGTGAGCAATCGAACGTAAACAGTATTATACTGTTAAAAGTCCCCGCTCCAGTGACTCCATTGATGTACAGATGAGTTTTTTTTTCTAAGTGCCGTTCCGGCAGCCTTAGCGATCGTTCTCCCCTTCAACTTGCCAACTTTAGTTGGCGGGAGAAATTGGCCATGAAGTTTCAATTTCTTAGTGGCGATCAGCCCCGATAAGCTGATTTTGCTAGTTGAATACAGCCGAATTAAAAAAGTGGCGATAAGTGCCGAAAACTGGCTTATCGCCAGCCGAATGGCCATAACAAAATTATCGGATACGAAAACTGGCGAAATCAAGCAATTATCGGCGCTTACTGAATCTCAAACCCAATTTTGGCAGTAAAATGGCGAAAAAAACTTATCAACGCTTACTGCATAGAGCCCCTAGTTTATTCCTGCTCATGCGACTGTAACTTCACCTACCACTGCTTGCTTGAGTGCCCCCCCCAAAAAAATTAATTATGATTTTTAACTGTTATTTTATCCACAAGCCTGCAAAAACAATCTTGACATTACGATATTAAATCTGTGTGTTTGCCTGCACATGGTTGATTTGTGTGCTTTTTATGTACTATATTTGGGGGGTGTAGGGATCACATTACAGTATTATGATGATCTGCCTTTTGAAATTACTGTACTATACAGTATGTCATTTCTTTGATCTGCTGCACAACTAATCCTTCATCCCTCCCCCACGCACGCACAAACTCTTATCGACAGACACCTCCACAGAGTCATTAATTTTCTGAAGTTAGTTAGTCATTGTGTATTTAATCCGTCCTTAGCCGAGCGTCAATCGCCTCACTGCGCCTGCGTGTACTCTAATCCTTTTAGAGATGGGAGCTTGCTGCTTACTGCGCATGAGTCACCCAACCCCCACCTCTCCACAGAGTCGTTAATTTTCTGAATATTGCCATTGTGTTTTTAATCTGTCCATAGCCGAGCTACAAAGCCTCAGTGCGCCTGCGTGTAATCCTCTTTGAGATGGGAGCTAGTTGATTACTGCACATGACTCAGCCCACCCCCCCCTGCCCTTTGAGGCTTTGTTTACGGTAATGCTTTGGAAAATCCCTTCTCGATTTTGAAATGTAAATCTGATTTGCACAGCATTGAGAGTTAAAAAAACATTAACTGATTCATGTTGTTTTGTCATTCATTCTTATTCATTGGTGTACTGTAGGAGTGGGTGGGGTGGTTGTTGTCAATGATTATGATTAGCAGGAAAGTGAATAAATATTTATTTTATTTTATTAGGAACCAAAAAATACAAATATAAAAATAATCATGAATAATACATAATGCAGTCTTTATTAAGTTCTTCTGGCAGATTGAAATTGGATAAACATTTAGAAAACATTTGTTAAAAATGGGGAAACATGAATAATGCACATTTATAAGAATATTATGTAATAATATATACTGTAATGTATAATATATATATAGTAATATAATTTTTTACGTCTTTATCTTATTCCTCATTCTGTGTACAGTACAGTAGTTCATTGAGAGAGGAGAGGTTTTGTGTACTGCTGCGACCAGATTTATTCTAACGTTTGCCCGGAATTGTTTTCGGCAGTTTGCGAACTTGGCCGCGTGCCAGCCTCGAGCAAGCCGCCTTCCCCTTCCCCGCGTGCGCATCTTCTTCCCCGCGTGCGCATCGCATCTGCTTACCTCGCGATCCCCAGTTGCTCCCCCTTGCTCCCCCTGGCTGTTCCGCATCTTCCCCTTACCCCATCAACATTCGGGGTCTTCCGGGATGCCGGGGAACCCTGGCACGGTGTGACCGATGCCGCCTGCGCCACTGTGACGTGCGGCATGCGCCAGGAAACAGCCGTGAGACAGCCGCACTTTGCGGTGGCAGCCGCTTTAGAATAAAGGCGGACGCCAGTGTACATCATTACTGCTGTTTATATACTGTACATTTGACTGTACAAACATATTAGACTGGACACAACACCCCACCTCCCCCCAGGCCACCCTTTTTTCCTGAAACGACAAGAAAACAAAAAAATTAGTGCAGTTATGTGCGTACTGTATTATGGATTGTGTGATGTGTAGTACTACTGTACATGGCTGGTGCTGCTTTCTCTGGAAAGAAAAAAATTGAGCAGTTAGTAGGCAGTTACTGTAGTACTGTCAAACTAGTCTATACTGGAGCTACTGTATACTCTGACTACTGTTAAATACTATGTACTGTAACCTAATGGCTGATGCTGCTCTCTCTGTAAAGAAAAAACTGTAACTACTGTATACTCTGACTATTGGGAAAGAAAAATCTATGCCATACTTACCTGTATCATACTGTACTTACAATACTACAGCACAGTCCTACTTTCCTGATGCTTGCCCATTACGCGTGATCACAATGGGCAACACAGTGGCAATATGGTCTATATATTTTTTGCAGCGTTCCACGGTGAGTACATCGTTCCAAAAACTCATTATGCCTTTCAACAACTCGTCCTTTTTGGAGGGTTTCGCCACTTTCTGGATATGCAAGTCGACACATTACTGAAGCGAATGCGCATTACAATTCATGAATATCTGCCATCTGGGGACACATGAAGAATTGCAATCTATTAAATCCGAACCAATCTCAATAAACGCATTAGCCGCACGTCAACCGTGCATGACCCGCGCATGACCCGTGGCTGAGAACGCAAAATGAATGCGGCATGCTCAAGGTGAAGTGCGTCGCATTCCAGGAAAAAGCCAGGGAAAAAACGGCGATGTGTTAGAATCAGATGAGCCGCAGCAGTATAAACAAATAAGCAATAATAGGCTTTATTAAAAAAAAAATTAAATGGCTTTCCGACCAACCAGTATACTGTATGTTTTGATACTTTACTGAATGAAGTGATTTTTATTTGGGGGTTGTGTCCACTGGTCAGCACATTTTGCATGAGCTGTCCAGCAGATACAGTATGATTAAAGAAAAAACATGTGCTGTATTACAGTAACATGTTCACAAATCCGGTCATCCTGTGATCGTTCATAAGCAAGCTTTCCCTTCTTGTCAGGCACAATGTCTTAGGCGGTGAAGTTCACGTGGGTTTGTTAGCAGTATCAACAACACAACACCCCCCTCCCCCCCAACAGAGTGATTCAAGAGAATGTGGCGTGCTTTGCTTCATCTGCTGAGAAGATTACCATGTTGGCTAAAATTGGCTGTGATGCCTGCCACGCATGCGCACCCTAAGCTCTTCAAAGCTTCTATTGTTCTGTGCCAAGTCATCTTGGAGTTCACCGCTTATCAACAACACAACACCCGCTGCCCCCACAGAGCTGTTAATAAGATTACCAAACAGCCTTCAAAGCTGCCCCCCCCACACACACACACTTTAGTAATTCAATCAAAACATTAATAATTGTTCTTTAGAATTTTATTGGGTAATGAATCATACAAAAATGCAAAAATACAATAATTCGTGTACAGGCTTGTCTTTTCCTTCGTTATGGTTGCATTTGATTCTGTTATGCTGTACTGTACATTACAGTACTTAAAATAAAAAACAGAAATAATTGATTTAACAAAAAAATAATATTTTTTTTTGGGGGGGGGGTGAGGTCTGATGATTTTAACCCCTCCCCCCCACACACAAACACACATTCAGTGTGCGATATTCATGTCTGCAATACTGTAGTATAATCAAATAAGCAATAATAGACTTTATTAAAGAAAAAAACATGTGCTGTATTACAGTAACATGTTCGCAAATCCGCAAAAAAATTTTTGGGGATATCGCCATGGCTTGCATAGCAAGTATGGATATTCTGAGATTCAAGTTTTACAAATGCATTACAGTATACTGTATATTTTTGGGGGTTATCACTATGGGCTTGCATACTGTAGCAATTTTGGATATTATGAGAATCAAACAGTACTGTTGCTTTTTAATTCCACACTAGTCATGTACGTTCTTTCAGAGGTGGGTGGCATACTGTAGTACTGTGATTTTTATTTGAGGGTTTGGGGATCAAAACATTATGATGACCTGTTGAGAATATGTCTTTGAACTACATCTTGGAACTTCATACAGCTAGCACAGCTCACACCCCCTTCCCCTCCCCACACACACACATGGCTCAAGGTTTTCAACCTCTAATCAACAGCTGGGGTTTGAGGAGAGAATCCAATCTAGCAAGGACTGGGTATGCGATTTCAGGTTTGTCCGTGTGGGTTGGGAAATGAGTTGTGATAGGTTAAGGGACTTGAGTTGTATCTGGATTTTATGGTTTTTAGGGTCAGGCCAATTGAAGTTGAAATCCCCAAGAACTAGCAGCTCACTCTTCTCATTCAGAGAGGACGGAATCACCTTATGCCAGGAGGGAAGATGAATCAGCGGGCACTACGGTGCAGGAAATACTCGGAGAGGCTGGACTGTACTACCGAAAAAATCCTCTTTGAGAAAGCTCGATTACGAGTGAAACGCGTTAGAGGTGCAGGGGTTCTCTTCCCTCCTCTTAATTTTTAAAACAATGTTTGAATAAAGGATTTTTTCGGTAGTACAGTCCAGCCTCTCCGAGTATTTCCTGCACCGTAGTGCCCGCTGATTCATCTTCCCTCCTGGCATAAGGTGATTCCGTTCTGTTTATACTCAGCTGGAGCACACTGACCCGGTCACACACAAGGATATACGTGAGTAAAATAATGCTTTAAAGTGAGCTGCCCCAATACCATGGGTATATTGCGTTCTGGGTGCACATTAGAGGTTTGGGGGGGGGTCCTAGGATATCTCCCAAACAACTCTCCTTGCCCCTGCTAAACCGTGGTTCATCTAGGGGTTAATGCCTAAAGCTCCAAGCATGTACAATGGACATCATGTGTTCCGGTTTAAAGCAGTGAACTCAATAATATATTCCCTTTGAATTTAAGGGTATATGCTCTGTAGCACTAGTTATATTTTTTTGGGGCTCCACCCCAATATTTTTCTACCCTCATTCAGAGAGGAAATGGAGCCAAGAAACTGGACGATATCAGCCAGGGATTGTAGATGGGCTTTAGGGGGGCGGTAGATGCCAGCTAGCAAGATGGTCTTAGAAAAGGGGAGGTATTGTGCATGCGTCAAGTCGCTTCATTGGGATATAAAGCAGCCGTTCAACCGTTGTGGACGATGAGAACAAACTTCTGATTTGCTCTGACTCTTGAGCCCCACCCTCTCCATACATTTGTAAGTTGCACTGCAGCAGCATCACGTACTTCAGTGGCCAATCAAATCATTCTTCAAAGTGCACTCAACAGAGAAACATCCCCTCAACTCGCATACAGTAAAGTACTGTATTATATTGATGCAGTAGTACTAGTACAGTAATGTACTGTAAAATACATACAGTACTACTGTATTGTTCTAAAAATACATTTTGTTTTTGGCACACAGCAGCTTGAACTGCAGCTAAAAACTTAAGACTATCATGTACATTATACTGTAGTACAGTGTAATACAGTGTAGTACATTACTATATACTGTACAGTACCATCTTTGTAAGCTTTGCCAAACGGGTGGTGATGACTCACTGTGACTCCTCAAGTCTGCATTATAGTTGACAGGTGACAGCTGGCGTGCTACACTTGTAGTTGACAGCTGAATATGCTGGAAAACATTTTGGTACTGGTTCTGGTACAAGCAAGCTTGTTGGTACCTGAATGCGAAATCATGCTCAGGCTGGAAATTTTCCAGGTATTCTGGCGAGGACAGGTACAAAGGATTGCCGTTCACAAGGTTATCACTGACGTCGGCCAGCACATTGCTGGATTGGGATTGACGAATCTTGTATGGGTTAAAACCCACTTTTCTTCTTTTGAGATTGCCATGATCGAACATACTGTGAAATTCTGGCATGACACCCCAATACCTGCAAATCTCTCCGGCAGGAGGGGCAATACGAAAAAAACACTGGTCGTTACGTAAGGTTTTTCTTATCGCACGCTTCCACCCATGAACGTCAGGTGAAAACTTGTAAAAATCGTAGTTCGATATTAAATATTCATATATTTCAGATACAGTCGTCATCTTTTCTGCTGCAGCATTAATCGCTGAATATATTAAAAACGCATAACTACAGTCAGGTTTTTTATACGCCTGTGGTGTAGCAATAATGTCCACTCAGCAATTGTGCGGGGAAAGAATGTTAAAAAAAAAGGCACACATTGAGTATTTTAATGCTTTTTATTAAGAACGCCTAATTTGATAACATCTTCGAAAAAACAAGGTCAATTCACAATGGTCCACTGTAAGTACAGTATGTACACCAGTATTTGTTTTAAAAACCTGCACCCTTACAAAGTAGCAAAGCAATGTTGCAAATACACATTCCAATCCAATTCATTAATTGCATACATTTCTGCCACCTGGCAGATACGCAAAGAATAGCACCCACATTATAATTCATTAACTATGCCACATGGCAGATACGAGAAAAATTGTATCCAAAGAAACAATAAACCATTAAACTAAACAAATCTACCGCGTCCGGTTGCCTGGCGCCGGATTGCGCGAACGCGGCATGAATAGTGATAAAATGAGAAAATACCGAATGGAATACAGCGGTCAACACGAAAACTGATTCGAGGCGCGTTCCAATAACGGCCGCTGCATCAGTATGTATTCGTAAAGGCTAGATGATAATTTTATCATCTAGCCTTTACGAATACATACAAGTGTTCATATTTATTACATCTGAACACTTCATTAGAAGGGACCCTTTGGCATATATTCAATTACAATTTCAAGTTAACCATAACAGATGATGGTGAAATGGTGTCGAATTGTTTAGGATTGTACTTATATTCATATTTCTATACATTTGTGAAATAGGTGTTGAAAGCTTCCACCATGATACAATGGCTGTTTTACTATCTTTCGGTCGTTTATACAAATGTCTCTGCTACAATTTCCTCTGCCAAGACCCTATTATTTTAGAGTGTTGGCTAAGGTTTATTTCAAAAACCATATTTCTAAATCCTTACACTGAATAATGTCCTAGTTCAGTATTTTGAATCTATTCATCTCCTCCTTATAAGTATGTCATCCATCATTGCATGTTCTAACAATTCGAAACATCTTCATGCTTAAATATATATGGAGGAAATAAAACACAAAAGCGCACCAAGGGTCAAGATTTAATTAAGACAAGGAAATAATAACAATAAAAACTTACATATAGGGGTAAGTACATCCAGTAGAATAGTGCAGAGGAAACAGTCCTGGTGGTGTCCTGGGCGTAGAGAGATGGTGCAGAGGCTTACGAGGTAGACCCGCGCGCTGGGGCTGCCTGGCTCGGCACCACGTTGTTCTTCCTTCCGGGTTGCGGCTTCTCGCAAGACCCGTGGATAGTAGCCCGCCTCAAACGCTGGTTCCCCAGAGAAACTGACTCCGGCGTGCCAAAGAGTCTCTAGTTGTTGATGGGACAGCTGGGGCTTAGTACACCAGTGGGCTGGCTTCCAATTGCACCGTAGGGCTTTTGTAATGCGTTTCACACAGTGTTGTGCTTCATCAGGCGTTATTTTGGACACCTACGTGGGGGCCTTTTTAAACAGTCATACTGGGATCCCAATAGGGTAATGGATTGGCCAATAGGAGTAACATGCATCGTAAATGCAATGTACTAACTAGGCTTTAAAAGGTATAGTGATTGCAAATAGTATGCATTAAACCTTTATACTAATAAAAACGAATTAGATCTTATTAACAATATTAAAATAATTAATAATTAAAATCACTGTAAAAAGCCACCCATGTAGGTACTGAACCCATAATTGATCATGCAAAAGTACAATAATATTGCAAGATCACACTTGAATCACAATGGTACATACAATAAATACATAAAAATACATTGTAGTGGAATAAGAAAAAGAAAGACAAGGAAGGAAGAGAAAAAGAAGAAAGAAGAAAGAAGAGCAAAAAGAAAGAGAAGAAGGGGGGGGGGAGGGAACGGAGAGGGTAGAGAAAAGGCCATGGTGGAGGAGAATAGAGAGTGTGGGAAAAAGGGGGGAAAGGAAAGGGAGGAGGTGGGAAGGGGAAAGGACGGAGGGGGGGGAAATGGAAAGAAAGGGAGGGGAAAAAGGGAAAGGGAGACGGAAGGGAAGGGTAGGAAGAAAAATGGGGGGGGGGGTGGGTGGGCTGAGGTGGAAGAGGGGACGGATAGGTGAGAGGGGAGAGGAAGGGAAAAGGTGAAAAGAAAAGGGAAGGGGAAAGGAAGGTGAGGTAGAAGGGGGGGAGGAAGAGGGGGTTGGAAAAGCGGGGAAGGGAGGGGAAGGGAGCAAGGTGGGGGGAGGGAAAGGAGGGTGAGGGAAAAAAAGAGAGACGGGAGGCAGAGTAGAAAAATGGGGAAGAGGGAGAAGGGAGGGGGGGTACATGGGTACAGAGGGGGGGAAATTGATCCCAATAACCATAGGAATGGATAAAAATCTCATTGGTCTTCTTGCAACCCCTAATATCCATTTATCTCAAAAAGGGTGTGAGTTCAATATAATCATTGAGACCTCATGGGTATTTGGACTGGAGAGTAAAGATCCAAAATTGCTCACGTTTGGCAAGTTGTAAATCTCTATCTCCTGCCCTCACGTTGCTCGTTACTATCTCAATTCCCATTTTTGTACACCTACTGTACTACAGTTGTGTACTTCCTTAAAATGGGTCAAAAGATGAGTAAGAGGTTTGGATGTCACTTCTAGTTTTGGAATATTAGTTATGTTGCGTAAGTGCTCCATAATGCGTAGTTTCAAATTTCGCTTTGTCCTGCCCACGTACTGCAGTCCACAACTGCACTGCAGTATGTACACCACATACGTGGACAGACAATTGATAACATTTGATATTTTAAAATTTGTCCCTGTAACGTGAAATTTAAAGGTCTTACAAGTTAGCATTTTTGGGCAAATCTTGCACCTAGCGCATCTATGATTTCCCACTACTCCCAATTGGTCCCTTAAGTCTTTCTTGGGTTCTTTGTCTGTTCCCTTTAATAGACTAGGGGCAAGGATGGTTTTTAGTGTCTGTGCTTTTTTAAAAACAACGGGTGGTTTTGGAGCAAGGAATTTTTTTAAAATTGGATCATGATTAAAATGTGCCAATGTTTGGTCAAAATATTTTTTATAAAATTATGGAAGGAATTAAATTGTGTTACAAAATATGGTGTTTCTTGTTTGTCTTTTTTATAGTTTGCAGAAAGGGAATCGGTTGTGTGTATATTATCGACTTTTAAGTCACTATTTTTACATCCTTTTTTTTTGGCATATGGTTGTTTACTATTTTTCTTTTTCAGTAATGAATCCCTATTTTTGTTCAGTGCTTTGAGGTAGGATTCAGATATCAATTCCTCCTGATAGCCCTTTTGGCTAAAGCGTTTAATTAGTATTTGTGACTGTTCCATATAGGTATCGACGGTTGCACAATTTCTCCTAATGCGGAGAAATTGGCTATTCGGAATATTGTCAATACACTTCTTTTGATGTCCGCTTTTGGGATGCAAATAGGAATTAACGTTGGTGTCTTTAAAAAAGGTTTGTGTGAGGAGGGAATCTCCCTGAATGGATATTGATAGGTCCAAGAAGGTGGTATGGTCCTTCTGGACATTACTAGTGAAGGTGAGGTTGAAATTATTATTGTTAATCCTATCAACAAAGTTGTTAAATGACGTCTCATCGCCATCCCAGACAACTAGTATATCATCAATGTATCTCCTCCAGAGTTTTAACTGAGGGGGAGATACAGTGATACCCCATATATGCATCGACTCCCACCATCCCATGTAAAGGTTGGCAAAGGAAGGTGCAAAGCGGGTCCCCATAGCAGTATCACAGTGCTGTACGTAGTAATCATGCTGAAATAGAAAATAATTGTGTTGTAAAATAAACTCAATGGAATCGTGAATGAAGTGACGTTGAATAGGTGGGAGTGTGTCGTGAAGTGCTAAGTAAAAATCTGTAGCCTCTAGTCCACCTTTGTGAGGTATTGATGTGTAAAGTGCCTGTACATCTAAAGTAGCTAATAGGTAAGTGTTCACCCAAGGAAAGTCGTGAAGTAGAGTGAGAACCGAAGTGGTGTCTAGTAAATGTGAAGGTAATGTCGGCACAAGTGGTTGTAAAAAAGTGTCTACATATTGGGAAAGGTTAGCTGTAAGAGAGTTAATACCCGAAATAATAGGTCGCCCAGTGGGATCAGTGAGGGATTTGTGAATCTTGGGTAGGGGATAAAGAATAGGGATGGTGGGAGCAGTGCAAAATAGATAATCTTATTCTGCCTTACTTAACACACCAGATTGTCGTGCCCTTCCAAGTAGTTATTTAAGATCTTCCTGGTATTGGTATTACAAGAATTAAAGAACAATCAAGATGTCATTATACGTGAGGCAGATAAGGGCGGTGCCATTGTCCTCCAAAACAGGACCAATTACTGTAGGGAGGCATTACGGTTGCTATCTGATAGTAATTCCTATCGGAAACTATCCAAGGATCCCACTAAACAATACCAGGAAGATCTTAAACTTTATTATGCACACACCAGGGCTACACCAGCGTCTCCCCCTACTTCCACCATTTTCCTGATTCACTTTGACGGTGGCACGCAGGAGCAGGCGAGGAGAGTGGGTCCCAAACCGGAGGAGCAGGTGATGTAGCAATGTTATCCCCCTGCACCGGTTGATTCTGTGGCCCTGCATAGCTCCCTCGTACCACTCCAGTGTCTGATACCTCCAGACCTGAGTAATTACACTGAAGCGCACGACAGACTCCCTGGCACTTGCCTCCTTACATCTCAGCCCTAATTTCTCGCTATGCACCATCCCGACTCTTGCATTCTGCTCAAGGGTGTCTCCTTTCTACCCCCTTTATATCTAAAGCCCTCTCCCACCTTAAACCTTTTTCACTGACTGCCCCTCACCTCTGGAATGCCCTTCCCCTCATTACCCGACTAGCACAATCTCTATCCACCTTTAAGACCCACCTTAAGACACACTTGCTTAAAGAAGCATATGAATAGCACTGTGGATATTCTGAACACATGATACATAAAGCTTGGCCCCCTGCAGACGCACTTACCAGAACTCCCTCCTTCTGTCTCTGTACGTTCTCCCTACCTACCAATTAGATTGTAAGCTCCTCGGGGCAGGGACTCCTCTTCCTTAATGTTATGTTTATTTCAAAAGCACTTATTCCCATGATCTGTTATTTATATTATCTGTTATTTATTCGATTACCACATGTATTACTACTGTGAAGCGCTATGTACATTAATGGCGCTATATAAATAAAGACATACAATACAATACAATTTAAATGTCCCACGTCACGATACAGGCACTGCTCCGTACTAGTACACTAGTATTAAATTTTTTATTAAAACCCTGCGATCGCTGGCAAGATATGCGCAGGGAGAGGTGGCTCTCTCGGTGCAGCTCTCTATGCCGCTGGCCCACATTGCTGCAGATCGCATGGGTGAGAACCTTTGAGAGAGGCTGAGATCCCATCGCTGCTCATCGTAAGTTTTGGTCATTTTGCTATCACATGGCTTCAGAGTCTTTCTGAATACCGCGATAACTAAACTCACAAAAATCTCCGGCGGAAATGACGAGCGAGAGAGTTTATCAAGGCTACTAGATTAGGTCCCTCTGTCTATTTACTTGTATGTTTATTTTTTCTACTAGTAATGCAAAATATTATTTCAAACTATATACAAAAAAGGGTCATTTTTAACACAATCCACTATCTCAAACTTGCCATGTTTTCTTCATTCTTCTTTCTTTTTCTTCCCACCCCACCCACTCTGTCATTCTTTGCCCCCTCTGATGTCGGAGCATGTTGGGGGATGTCAGAGAAAGGCGTTGTTGGTGAGAGTTTCCTGATACTCCTGGATTCTGAGGGTGAAGACATATAAATATAACAAAAAAAATTGTTAATTGTTATGTATTTGTAGGACTTATTTTAATTACATTTTCAAATTGTTTAAGCATTTAATTTAATTGTTATGTTTGTTAGGGGTTACATTTTATGACGGGGAAGGGTAACCAGGTTATATAATAAAGGTTAAACCCTCTGGTTGCCTTTGGGTCCTGTGGGTACCTGGCAGCTACCTAGCACTATAAGCCGGGGGCCAGGTATCGTTAATAAAAACAATACAAGTGCGCAACTATATTAGGACAAACAATTGTGAAAAAAATATTTCAGTGAAGTATCCACTAAATACCCAAGTGAGTAAAAGATAACAATGTTACCAATAAGGAGTGTCTGCTGCTGAAATAAGGGTAGTCCAAAACCCTGAATCTAGACAAAACAAAACAAAAAACAGCGCACAACGCTCATCATGAAATATGAATGAAAATGTATAGTTTAAAAATAATTCAAGGTTCTGTGTACATCAGATAAGGTTAATCAAACATGTAACTGGTACAGTGACAGTTGTTACCACTCAGATATCAGGACGCATGGGGAGGCTGCGATAGATCACCCGGTTCCAGGATTTGGCATTCAGATGGCCTGCCGTGCTCTCATCTGCTGTAATGTATCGGCAGAGGATCCCTTGTTACCGTCTACGCCGTCAGCGTAAATCAGTCCAGAGCTCCGTTCAGGAGTAGTTAATGTAAGAACAGTCCCACTGGTCAGCACCTGCTCTATCACTTGCACCAGCACACTGAACACCGGCGAACGGAGATGACGTCACTGTGTCAGCGTCAGCCAGGAGAGTGCCGAGATTAAGCAATCACACGACCAGGAAAATGATAGAATACTGCGGGTACTGACAGATCAATAAAAGTATATTTCCAACGCGTTTCATAGCAACTAAAAAGGCCACTTCTTCAGGGAATAAAGATATTAATAGAGGGCGTAACCTTTATTGTATAGCCTGGTTACCCTTGCCCGTTACAGCGCGAATAGCCAGGTATCTTTATTCCCTGAAGAAGTGGCCTTTTTAGTTGCTACTGTACAAAACGCATTGGAATTATACTTTTATTGATCTGTCAGTACCCGCAGTATTCTATCATTATCCTGTCAGGTGATAGCTTAATCTCGGCACTCTCCTGGCTGACTCTGACACAGTGACGTCATCTCCGTTTGTCGGCATTCAGTGTGCTGGCGCAAGTGTTAGTGCAGACGCTGACCAGTGGGACTGTTCTTACATTAGCTACTCCTGAACGGAGCTCTGGACTGATTTACGCTGACGGCGTGGACGGTAACAAGGGATCCTCTGCCTATACATTACAGCAGATGAGAGCACGGCAGGCCATCTGAATGCCAAATCCTGGAACCGGGTGAGGGTTAGGGGGAAAAAGATGTACTTTAAAAATGTGTATTCATCTCTATTCAGACAGTCCTGGTGTTCTGATAAGTAACCAGGATGTCTGCATGGGGATGATGGGTCAAAGAGGAGCAGGGAAGTGAGAGCTATTAGAACCTATGGTGAGCGGGGAAGGGCAGAGTATTTGGTCTGGAGACAAAGGCTCCTTGCGAGGGAGACTCATTGTTCTCCCAAACTCGGTGGAGCCTACCCAGCGAGAGGTATAGGGCTGGCACTGGGAATCCTTTGCTTGTAGGCATGAGTCTACCCATTGGCCTGTTCAAATTTCCTGCTTGCCGGCAGCCTAAGTCTCCTCAAAACACCCCCTCCTCTGACACGTACAAGCAGAATAACCCCAAGCTCTGATTGGCTGGTACAGCTATGATCCATTCTCTGACTGGTCAGCAGCCCCTTCTCCATGTTGAACATAGAACAAACAATTTTGAGCTTGGTCGGTGAAGTGCTGGCGGGCTTTTCAAAAGTGCTTTCCTTCGAATATCAAAGCACTCAGCATGGAGTTGCCGGATAAGCCTAGCTTAGCTGAGGACAAGTTTTCAGATTGCGGCCATGTTACAGCTTTTGCTTAGCTCGCAGTTAGTGGATATAGACAGGAACCTTTCCCGAAAAGGGCACAGTGGAGTTCCTGGAAGTAGAACTGAAAGGGTAAGACTCCCGAAGCAGGCACCCTGCACCCAGTTTAGGCTAGAGACTCCCCCCAGGCCCCTAGTAAAGTGTGTATTTCTTGTATTATGTGTATCATTGTGTCTGCTTGTGTCACTAGAATAAACCTCATTTTATTCAACTACCTTGTTTTGCCTAGTGAATTGATCCCGGAAGGTAAAGGTGTTTTAAAGTAGTGGTCTCTTGTGACAAGTTTCCTTTTTTTGTGAAATACCCAACTCTTTCTTATCATGTTGTTGTTTTTTAACTCTGTCGTACAAAATAAATTATGCAAATAACTATATTTTCTATTTTAAAGTTGTCGCGTTATGTAGAAAAAGTTCCTTATAAGGATCCTTTGAGTACAGATATATTTTTTGATGAAAATGGAGAATTGGTCACCATGTATTGGATCAAAAACTGGATAATGTTACCCAAGAAGACCATGCATTTAAATAATGTCGGCAGTTTCCAACAATGGCGTCCGGAAGATCAGCAGATTCTCATTAACTCAAGTGTGATAATATGGAAGAATAACATCAACCAGGTGAGAAGCAATTTTATATATTAAATCAAATTAGAAGAATTTTGACAGCAAGAAACTATTTTGACGTTTCCAAGTTTGGATGTAAAATAAAATGTGCTCTTATTATGAGCTTTTCCTTCTTGGTCCGAAAAATAATATAGTATATTTTTTTAAGCTATTTTTTTTTCAGATAATCTACAGAATCCAGAATTAGGCTGTGATAGTTAAATAACTATTTTTTTTAAAATTTGTTTATGTCTAAGCTTATTACGTATAGATTGAAAAAAGAACATGTGTTAGCATACATATATACCACAGTTCCCAAACCGTATGAAATGACATATTATTACTTTGTCATGACAGGTATTACCAGATATTCATCCGGAAAGAAGAGACAGCACACAGCCAAGTTGAAATAACAATATATTGAGGTAACAAAAACCAAGGCACTACATCCGATGTTTTGGTCAGCTACACATGACCTTCCTCAGGGGTGGTTTTTGTTACCTCAATATATTGTTATTTCAACTTGGCTGTGTGCTGTCTCTTCTTTCCGGATGAAGATCTGGTAATACCTGTTGTTTCAATATCGCATACGGGATAAGCATCAGCTCTTCATTGTTTACAGAGTGCCTGCTCCCTTGTTTCACTTTTATTACTATGTCATGTTTACAGATATAGTCTATCTGTACAGTATCTTTGGCTTTTCTGACCCAAGCCTGTCGGTTGCGTGAGATTTTCAAAGAAATTTACGCGAGTTATCCGCGATTTTACCTGGGTGAACTGAAAGCTGAAGGCTGGCAAAAATTCAAATTTGGTGTTATATACAATCCCCGCCAGAAAATCAATTCGGTGATCACAAGTTATTGTGTCCCCTCCCATCTAGCTTTAGGAAAAACTGTATGTGTACTGTATGTTACATGATGACAACGGCTAGGCTGAGTGACACTCAGTGTACTGTATGTGTACTGTATGTTTGTCACCTTTTTATCGGGATCCTGCATTGAGCAAAACAAGTTGATGAAATAAATTGGAAAACTATTCACAAGAAAGGCATACACACAATGGAACACAAACTACTGTACATAAGAAATGCAAACTTACTTGTGATCTGGGAAAAAAAACTAGACTTTCCTAGCTTAAATATAACGTGAAACTGGAGTCTTTAGTTGACCTGGACTTGACCCGAATGTCCTGGAACTAAAATCGGCATGAAGTTCGTGATGCCACTGCTGTGGACTTGAAATCTCTTCACCGGGAGTTACTGTAGCTCAAAACGTCCTGGAACTAAATTCGGCTTCAAATCCCAGCCGCGAACGCTACGATAAATTCTCAGAACTTGGCCGCAAAAAGCTGGACTTAGATAATATTTGACCTTGGATTTCTGAAGCCAGTGTCTCTGCTATTTCTTTCAGAGCATCTTTTGGTCATTTCAAATTTACCGCTGCTGTTCTGGCGCTTAGAATCTGCTGTCCGGATTAGTTGAGGGTTTCTTATAGTAATTCAGAGTTCATGAAATACTACAGTTAATCCGAGCGTGGGAGACTTCCTACCAGCCAATCAGAGCGATGCCAGTCTACTGAAGCAAGGCAAGCGGATTCTTCAGAATCAGCCAAGGGCATGTGCAAGTTTGCCACGTCACCCACTTGGTATGCAGAAGTCACCCGCTGATTTAGGCTCCACACAGTCTGGTGGGGCAAATGGAAGTCCAAGGACTTCCATTCATCCCAGGATGTGGGTACTTGATCTTAAACCTCCTGCCCAAATGTTCTTCACACCTCTGGCATGCTCTGTGGCGTTCATGTCTGATGTCTGAGGAGACTGGCTGGCACCAACCTTGGTATCCAAATGGTCCATCGGAACATTGACCTGAAAGTCCCAGCTCATTTAACTGTGCACAAGCAGATATGTTTTAAAACACACTGTTAATAAAAAATATACACTTTAAACTTTTTTAATCTGCTGGAATGGGAAAATAGAATAAAAAGCTGCACTTTATTTCTAACTAGCCATATTCCCAATTGTGATGGTGAAGGGGTTAACCAGGCTCACTATCAGCTGATCTGTGTGTTGAGGTCCTAGACTGTCAGCTCTTGAACCTAACTGCCAGAAATGCATTACTGGGACTGTGTGCAAATTTTGCGACATTAAAGATTTTTCTGTGTTTTGCCTTTATTGGGGTGCTGAGACCAGGAGATCTCTAGGCTGCAAGTTTCAGGGTGGGTTTGCCAGAGAAATTCTTCACAGAATGGGTCTATGTATTGGGGTTCCGGAGTTATAGGATATCCCAAAAGTTGGATCCGGGAATCGAGTGAGATTCTCGGATGCAGCCAAGCACATTGCTCCAAGCAAACTCTGACTCTGAAAATGTTATTACGACTCACCGCCAGGATTCCTGCTGCAGCATCTTCCTGACAAGGTAAACGGACATGAAGGGGTTAATGTGTACCTGCAACCATACAGGCGGTCCCTAGTATAACGAGGGGTGCTCAAGTACATGCTCAGGAAAACTGAACCTAGTATAGGGGTTCAGGGGATGCTCCAGCTGTATGATGAAGCTGAGAGTGATTGCTTGTACTGTATGTAAAAAGTTTAAAAGTTATTTCTAGTGTGTGCCAATAATGAGGCTAGTGAGTGTAGGCAGTATATCGCCTCACTACATCCAGGAAACCAGAATAGGGACTTACATATTTTTATCACACAAAATACAGGATACAGTATTTTTTATTAAAGAGTTATTCTTAATAGGTATATACAGTATGCTGATAACCTTTGAATGAACTGTGGGATTTCCAAGTCATGGATTCCGAGGGACCAGATGGCTCCCAAGCTTGGTGCCTATGGGTCTGTGTGGAGTCCGGACTTGAAAGCCTCAGAGCTGCCAAGGTGTTAGAACTGGAAGAACTGCAGTTCTGCTTGAGTACCGCATCCTTGGCAAACACAGGGCAATCTGGCCACCATTTGCCAGAGGCCAGACTCTGTGGAGCCTGGACAGCGGGTGGGCTCCGTGTGCAAAGAGAAAGAGGTGCCAGGTTGGTGCCTGCCCCTTTGCAGAATGAAAAAAGTTGCCCACTCGGCTTTACAATACCAGCAAATCGGTGATTGGCTGGCAAGAGATTTGCCATGCTCTGATAGGCTGTAGAGGTTTTTGAATGTGACACTGAAACCCATAAGGAGCCTTGCAGCAAATCAGGAGTGCAGATTCAAAGCATCAAACAAATAGCGGGAAATTCAAAGATGCTCTGTGCTGAACAGACGAGAGTCGGCTTCAAAGATTTTGAGTGAGAACATTTTTCTAAATCCCGCTTTTCAGAACGTAGCGGTCTCGTCTGGCATTGCATGCTGAAATCAGTTCCAGGATTTTTTTATGACATCCCAGTGATTGGAAAAGGCTCCTGCAGAGGTCATTTTTTTGAATTTCGTTTAAAGGACAAGTTTATTCGTTAGCCCCGTTCCCAGTAAGTGTGTTAACTATGTAAATTGTGTAACATTGTGTGTATGTTTTTTCCTGAAATAAATTACAATTTATTTTACCTTCTTGCTTTGCTCAATCAATGATCCCAGTATAAACGGGGGTTGGTCAACCTGGTCTCTTGTGACACCCATATACTATAAATATAGACTTATAAAATACCTCACAACTTTATGAATGGTTGAGCACCCCAGGACCCCTATACAAGTTCTTGGTAATCTGGGCATTACTTGAGTATCTCCCTTAACCTAGGGACCCCTTGACAAGTTCAGGGACACCTCACATCCCTATGGCCTATTTACCTTTCTGGGCTGTGCTGAAGTAGGCCAATGTGGCAATGCAGAGTACAGCCAGTGACTTCAAGAAGAAATAACCCCAGGCAACTACAACATAAAATAATCAGCAATTTATTGCAGACTTCCATGAGCAGGAGCTACATGAACACACCACTTACACGTTTCATGCCGGAGAACTTTGTCAAGATGAAGCACCACAGTACCTACTAATGAACTGTGCTGAAGTTGGGAATCCTTGCGGTGAGTAGCGCAAGGGTTTTCAAGAGAAGATTTTGCCGGAGCTATGTATCTATATGTATCCGGGAATCCAACCTGATTCTCGGATATATTTTTGGGGTATCCAGCAACCCTGACCCTTACTATCAAGACACATTCTGACAACACTTTCTCAGTGAACCCCCCTTGAAACTCATAGACTAGCAATCTCTGCATGCTGGCACTCCTGGAAAGGTAAAAACACATACATTTTTTTATCGTCGCATAATTTTACAACAAACATGGACAATCACTGGGCTCAAGAGCTGACACTCCTGAACCCCAAAACATGGATCAGAGGTAACCAAACGGTCTTCACCTTTATTGTGAGCCTAGTTATCCCCTCACCGTCACAATTTTACATGATGACAACAGCTAGGCTGAGTGACACTCACTGTACTGTATGTGCAGGTTATGCTGAGTGACATTCACTGTACTGTATGTGTACACTGGCGACACACTTTATTCGAGCTCGGCTAGTCCCACGAATTCGGGTATACCCGGGTGTATTGAGGTTTGTGACTGTTTTCTGCCCGAGTGCATTGCGTTATTTTCCAGGCAGGGATTGAAGCATTTTATTCCCGCTGGCTGCAATACTGCACAGTATATATATATACTGCATTACAATTCATGAATTTATGCCATCTGGTAGACACGCGAAGCATTGCAGCCTATTAAATCCTAATCATTATCATTTAACAGATCAGCCGCCCGTCAGCCAGGCATGAACCCAGGCTGGGAAAGCAAACGCAACGGGGCTTGTCAGAGGTGAGGAGCGGCGCATTCCAGGTATCTGCCAGGTACATACTGGGTATTTGCTCGAATAAAGTGTGTCGGTGCAGTATGTTACAAAAAAAGTAGTAAACTGTGGGCTGGACTGCCAACTCCTTTGGAAACGCTCGACAACTCATCGGGGTCATATAACAATAAAAAAGTTTATTTAGACAACATGGTTAAAACAAAAAACATAATAAGACAAAAAAAGGGGGAAAGACACTAAGGCACTCACACGCGTTTCACGCTTAAACAGCGCTTCCTCAAGGAGTGTGCTTAGACACAGAAAACAGGTAGATCATATAACTCCACCTATTCTAATGGAAACATCTGATGGTAATGATGTAATCAGGAATCAGCATGAACAGTAATGAAAAGCATTCTACTTAAAACAAATTGAAAACATATAAGGATCAACTTAATTGAAAACAAAGGGATAGATAGAAAAACGATTATCTCTATACAGTAATTAAGCATATTGCCAACAATACTGTATAGTATAGTGCCCAATGTATGAATAGAAAGATAAATACTAAGTCAACCTAAAATGAATTCATGACAGTGAAAAAATGTAAAAATGTGAGATCACAGATGGAACACTGTTTTACTAAAATAGCCTTTTTAAATTGCTATAATGTATAAATATATTGATGTAATTGTGTATATATATATATATATATATATATATATATATATATATATATATATATATATATATTGCAGAGACCGTGATGCAATTACTATGGAATGGACATCAAGGAGAAAAAATTAATAATGCAAAGTGTTTAGCACAGATGAAAACATGTATGACCAAACAAGAGAAAAGAATCCCAACAAGTCACAATTTAACTGGATTAAGAATAACTCTAGGAAACAGTCATTAACAAATACATAACCACCAGATATCAAAGAATCTGCCCCATAATGGATTGTCGTAATATCCATTATAAAATGATGTATTTATTTAAAGGGCATTGTATTATGGTTAAAAAAAAGCCCTGATAATGATTCTATGATAAAAGGTAATGTATGGTAAATGATAGTATATATATATATTATATTGTTTTGAAGCATTTTCAATGGCAGAATTGACTTCCTATGAGTTGTACTGTATAATTCATGCCATATTATTTGACCAATATATGGATACAGTATTTTTTTGTATATGTGTAGGTTAGGCTGAGGGACACTCGTACTATATGTGTAGGTTAGACTGAGTGACACTCACTGTACTGTATGTGTACTGTATGCTACATAATGACTATGACTAGGCTGAGTGACCCTCACTGTACTGTACAGATGCAGCGGCCATTATTCGAACAAATCACGGCGCCGTTTTCGTGTGCGCTGCTGTACTCCACGTGGCATTAATGCAGCCAATTGCCCCAGGCACACGTGTTTATCGTGGTTGCTTTGTTTGAATTTCATGGATTGTGTGCAATTAAATTCAATGAAATGAATGAATTGTAATGTGTACAGTACTGTGCTACTGTGTCAATTTCAGGTGTTTAAAAGCCACAACACTAAAATGCCATTTTCTGCTCTCGCCCGCACCCGCGTCTTAAGGCGGTATGGTTTGAAGAAAGCCTGCGCCGTGGCATGAGTATTCCGAGGTATACAATGCGTGAAGTGTTCGAATAATGGCCGCTGCATCTGTATGTGTAGGCTAGGTTAAGTGACACTCACTGTACTGTATGTGTACTGGATGTTACATGATGACAACGGCAAGGCTGAGATATCTTAGTACTTTATGTACAGTACTACTATAAGCGTATTTCATTTACCGGTAAAGAGTAACAACGTCTTAAATCAATGAAATTTAACGATGTACTCACCACAAGCAAGGTGTGACCGCAGGGCCAAGGTGGGGATTGATATAGACACCAACCTCCATCCGCGTGGGAACGTCTGGAGTGTTGATTGGTCATGGTCGGGATTGGAGAGGTAAGGATAGTCAGAGATACTTGCCGAGGTCGGTGTTGGAGAGGTACAGATCGTTGAATGTACTTAGCCATGGTCAGGATTGGAGAGATGAAGATTGTCGAGGTACTTTGCAGAGGTCGGGATTGGAGAGGTGTGGATCGTCGTTGGTAGATGGGGTCAGTAGTTTAGAAGAGCGGAGTCAAGGAGAATAGCCGAGGTCAGAAACAGAGGAACTAGGAACCAGAGAGCAAGACAAGACTGTGGAGGCAAGGGTAGCAGTGAATAATTCAAACAAACAAAGGTTTTTGCTCAGTCGAATTGCCAGTGTGACGGCTGAGCAGATAAAGGAGACAAGAATCAATGAGGAACAAACAGAGTGTAGGGGCATCAGCAGCCCCTGTTGTGATTGGCAGTTCCGGTGCAGGACACAGGTGTGGGAAGGGTCCAAGATGATGAGTGGCGCTGTGCTAGCGCACGCTGACCGTGTGCTGCAGATGTCACCGCGTTAATGCAACCTGGAGGTGGGACCAGATGGCAGTGTATTTACAATGGTGAGGAACCCAGGACCGTTCCTCAGGTCCAAAACGCCTCCAGTGTACCAGATACTGGATCGATCCCCTGGAAATCCTGGAGTCAAAGATGGACTGAACCTCATACTCGTGTTCGCCCTGTATGAGGAGAGGAAACAAGGTTCCCGGATAGCCGGTTTCAATATGGAGACATGGAACACCGACGGGATCCTCATAGATGAGGGAAGATGTAGGCGGTATTCCACAGGGTTGACTTTCTCCACCATGGTATAGAGTCCAATGAACCTTGATGCCAATTTTAGCATAGTGACCTTGAGGCAGATTTTTTAGAAGACAACCACACCCTGTCTCCCAGGCTGAATTCTTGAATCCTGCACCGGTTATGATCCAAGTCTTCTGTCTAGAAGTTGCCTTCCTAAGATTATCTTGGATTGTTTTCCACGAATTCTGAAGCCAACGAATTCTGTTATCTACTGCCATTACCCTAGAATTGGGTGTGGTGATGGGCAGGAGAGATGGGTGGAACCCATAATTAATGAAGAAGGGCGACTCCATGGTGGAACACTGCGCAGGTTGTTGTGCGCAAACTCGGCTATTCTGGAAGCCAGAGGATCACGTGGTTATGACTTAGCTCAGATAGTGCCAACTCGCCCTCTTTTCCAAGCATGACAAGGTCTGTTTCTTTTCTTACTTATTTTGGAGAAAGCAGGTTAAAGTACAGTCTCTTGTGTAGAGGTGTACTGTAGGTGTCATTGTGTGTGCTCAGTAGTCAAGGGAGGTGAAAAGATTCTCCTTCAGCACCATTACAGGGGTTACAGAGAGGTACTCACGAATCCAGGGAAAATGGTGGAAAGGAAGAAGCAGTGTATGCTGGGTGGTAAGATAGTCTGGGATAGACCATCTGTGGGCAGAACAGAGGGGGAGACAGCAGACTAACCCATTTGAGAGAAAGGCTGGGGCTGCCATGGCAACTCACAGGAGTGCCTGGGGAAACTACAACATGTAGCAAAAATGTAGCATCTTTAAAGCAAAAAGCTGCTGGGAGAGGAGAAATGGCACTGTGTTTTGTGTGCAGAACCAAACACATACAGCTGGCACTAATAAGCTGACAACCAGGGCTGTGAGAAAAAAGGGGGGGGGAGTGTGAAACAGAAATGTAGACAGGGGTATACCTGTTCCATGACACTCCCCGTCTGGTATCAGTAGATACCACTATATAACAGGCTATGTGGAACATATGTGCAATGCAGACATAATATAACAATGCAAGAGTCCATATTCCCATAGCAAGGTGATACCGGCCGGTACCACTGGCGTTAAAGTTCTTTGGCCAGCCTTCCAATAAGGGAAGCCGGGTGGCTGCACAGCTCTTGGTTAGCTTGATGCAACACAATGTCTTTTGTAAGAGTCTCTGGCACTGTTTCCTTTCAACTTTGTGAGAGAACAGTCCCTTTGATTCTGTAGTTTTCTCTACAGAGTGCATCACCTCGTGGATGTGCCAGTCATGGTAGTTTGTCATCCTATCACCTGGCGTTTGGCGGGAAGAGATGGCTTTTGGTTCCTTGCGGAAGCGGATTAATGTCCCTGGCAGACTGATCATTAAGTCTGGTTCAGTGAGGAGGGCGTCGTTCAGGGAGACTCCCTGGAGCGGAGCGCTAGGGTTGAACATTAACCGGATTTGATCGGGTTCCTGGGGGTGGTTGGCCCCAGGTGATTGGAGGTACCGACATTCTTCACCTTTCTTCATTAGAAGTGCTGGCTTTGCGTGGCCGGTAAGGAATATCTTTTGGATGAAGGCCACAAAGTTGCCTTTGATCTCTGGCTCCCTTTGTGGGTTGCGGCGGAGCAAAGTGAGCCTAGGGATGACAGGTTCTCTATTGTTCAGGAGGCGTCTTTTTGGTGAACGGACTGGTAGCGGAGTCACCCAACTGCTTAGTCCGTCTTTGACGAGCTCCTTGACTGTTAACTTCGGGAATCCTCTATCTTCCCTTGATGGTGTTTGCTTGTCATCGTCCCTTGTTGTCTGGAACGCTGTGCACCGTAGTTCATCGGTACATTTCTCTTGCACGAGAACATCTCCGCGCAGCTTGGCGAAACGCTTTTGTGTTTCTTTGTTGACTGCCATCGGGAGGTTATTGTCTCCCCGGACGTAACGAAGAACAGTCTCCTTTGCCCTAGTAAAACCCTTTATGAAATGTCTCTGTGGCTGTCACTTTTTGGATGTGTGAAAGGACAATACTTTTGACACTGTGGCTTCACCTGTGGAACGCAATCTTTTGCGGCTATGCCAGCCGTGGCAGTTGGTTGCTCTGTTGCTTGATACTCTGTGGAGAGGAACATCTGTACGTCTTAGTTGTGCCCTTGCTCGCGGGAGTATTGTCTGATTGTTCATTGCCTTTTGGACGATCCCTTTGTCGGTCACCTTTGGGAGGTTACTTTCTTCCTTCGGTGGAATCGACTCCTCATCCTTAGCTGTTTGGACTGCTGAGCATCCTAAGCCATTGTCGCATCCCATCGACGTGAGGATGTCTTTGTTGGTCTCAGGAATATGATCTTGTCTTTCCTCTTCACTTGGCCCTTCGGTCACTTGGAGATGGCCAAGACATGGTTCAGAGAGAGATGTGTGTCCACATTCTGTCACCACCGTCCTGCGGTCATTGACGTAGTCTTGCCCGTGCTCTTTGTTGGTGCACGCATTGCCCACTATCACCCATCCTAGGTCAAGTCTTTGGGCGTATGGTGCGTTGTGGGGTCCGTTATGCTGTTTACGGACTTTGTGTACCCTCATGATGTCCCTACCGAGCAGCAGCAAGATTTTGGCGCCTTGTTCTACCGGCCGGATGTGGTTGGCTATTCCTTTTAGGTGGGGGTAATGGCGTGCCACGTCTGGTGTGGGAATCTCATTCCTGTTTGTGGCCATGTGGTTACACTCGATGAGTGTGGGGGAGAGCTATTTTCACTCTGTTATCCACTGAACATATGACGTAACCGCTTGCTCTTCTCCCTGTTGACTCAGTTGACCCTGCACAGGTTCTGAGGGTGTAGGGTGAGGCATTGTCCTATATGTTGAATAGGTTGAAGAACTCCGTCTTCGCCAATGATCTGTTGCTTTGGTCGTCGAGGATTGCGTACATCGAAATAGCCTTCTCAGGTTGTCCCTGGGGGTGCACCGCGACAAGGCATATTTTGGAGCAGGACATTTTGTCACCTTCTTTTCCGCAAACCTCAGTGCGCTGAGATGTGACGGATGTCGGCTCTCCTTCTTCTTTCTCCCTGCCACGCTCCGCTACGGAGGATGGGTTGTGGAGTTGGTGGAGTGTCAACGCCTCTGGGTGTAACGATGTCACGTGCTTGTCACTTTCGCACACTGTGCATTTGATCTCTTCTTTACAGTCCCTGGCTAGGTGAGTCGTGGAACCGCAGCACCTGAAGCAAACTCTGAATTCTCCAAGTAACCTCTTGCGTTCCTCTAGGGACTTCATCCTGAACCCAAAGCACTCGTTAAGTGGGTGTGGCTTCTTGTGTATGGGACATTCCTTGTTTGGGTATCTTGGTTCCTTGTCTCCGGCGACCGGCTGATCGGGGGTAGTTTGGGTCGTGGGAGGCACGTCCGTCCTGTGGAACGAGATGGGTGTTTGGGTGTTACCGTATCTCGTCACGGGTCTCTCATTCCTCAGGCTGCTTGCACTGTGTGTGGTTTGCGCACCTAAGATGAAACTGGGATCGTTCCTTGTCCTTGCCGCTTCGCGGATGAAGCTCACGAAGAATGAGAATGGGGGGAAGGCGACTTGCTTCTCCCTTTTGTATTTGGAGCCTTGTGAGATCCATTTTTCTTGGAGATTGTAGGGTAGCTTCTCCAGGATGGGTCTCACTCCACGAGCTGAGTCTAGGGCTTTGAGACCTATTAAGGAATGGTCTTTCCTTGCGAAGTCCATTTCTTGCAGCAGGTCCCCGAGCTCTCGTAACTTCGAGTAGTCTTTAGTTGTGATCCTGGGGAAGCTGTCGATTCTTTTGAAGAGCGAATCCTCGACCGCTTCGGGGCTGCCATAGGACTCTTCCAGCCTTTCCCACACTAGGTCAAGACCTACTTGGGGTTTGTGCGCGTTTGCCGCCCGAAGTCTCTGCGCTTGCTCCCTGGATACGTTCCCCAGGAACTTGACTAACAGGTTGAGCTCTTCCCTCGCTGAGAAGTCCAAGCTGTTGATTGCGTCCTTGAACGTGAACTTCCACGTCCGGTAGTTCTCAGGGCGGTCATCAAAGCTGATGAGTCCTGCGTGCACTAAGTCACACCGGATCATGTGCTTGGCTATGTCTGTCAGACCTGAGGCATCGGCATGTTTGTCCCGTTCTGAGGTAGTTGCTGGGACGGTCTGTGCGGCCGCCTCTTCCTTGGCGTGGACGCGTGATGGCTGCTGGCTAGTGTGAGGGGCTGTTTTCTCCCGCGTGGGTGTACCTGGATTGCGAGCCTGTTGTGGTGCAACTGAGTCATTACTATCTCCAAACACGTGGGTCGCTTCCCACCAACCCATGAACAGATTAGCATAGGATGGTGCGAAGCATGTGCCCATGGCAGTCCCACGCGTCTGGAGGTAGTAAGTGCCAGAAAATAAAAAATAATTATGTGTGAGTAAGAAATGTATACAGTCTAATAAAACGGCTGTGTGCAAAGGTGAAAGTGATGGATCTAGTTCTAAAAAGTGTCTGGTGGCTGAGATACCCTGTGTGTGTGCAATAATAGAATATAGTGAAGAAACATCTAAAGTGACCCAAAGAAAGTCAGGGGACCAGTGATAATCTTGAAACAATGTGAGAAGATGTGAGATGTCCAATAGGTGAGAGGGTAATGTGTGTACTATGGGTTGTAAATAATAATCAATGTATATTGATAAGTGTTCACCCAGTGCCCCTATACTCGAGAGAATTGGACGCCCTGGTGGTGAGTCTAAAGATTTGTGTACCTTAGGCAGGTGATGGAAAACGGGGATAATCGGATGCGGGCAGTGCAGATACTCCAATTCTTTTGGTGATAACACACAGAGATCTTTCCCAATTTCCAGTAGCTCAATCAGTTCGTCTAGAAATTTGCTCGTCGGGTCAGAGGTTAAAACTTCATAGAATGTACAGTAGAGGCAACGTTTATTCTAACATTTGCCGTAAACTAGCCGGGTTACATTCTGGGTATGTGCTGGGTATGTGCTGGGTATGTTCTGGGCTAATTTGAGGCACGTTTAAGGCATTTCTGCATTGACTAACGACCCATAGGATTAACACAGCAGGGATCCCTGGCAGTCCAATTCAGTTTGAATGGAACTGCCAGGGACCCCCGATGTTAATCTGATAGGCCATTAATCAATGCAGAAATGCTGGGGCTAGTTTAAGGAAAGTTTAAGGCTTGTATTCAGAATGTACCTGGGTGTTTCCTGGGTTTTTTGGGGAATTGCAACTGGTTTTTGTTAGAATAAGAGTTGCCTCTACTGTATTGTCATTGAGTTGTCTATATGCTTCTGTTTGATAACATACATAATCCAGGACTACGACCGCACCCCCCTTGTCTGCTTTCTTAATTACGATATTTTCATTGTTTTTAAGTGTAGATAGTGCATGTCTAAGTTCTGGATTTAAATAGTCTCAATTATTTGGTTGTTTAGTAAATTGTATACACTTTGACAACAGGAGCAAATCTCTCTGTACTGCTTGACTAAATAGTTCGATAGCTGTACCCCTTGCATTATCTGGACTGATTTTTGACTTATTATGTAAACCTGATGGTTTCTTACCCAAGAAATTCAAATTTGGGTCATAAGGTAATGTTTTCTCTTCTAATAGTCCCATCATGTCATTAAAAAAACAATGTTCTTTAAAGGTGAGTTGATTATTAATGTCAAAGAGTTTAATATGAGTGTCATTATAGTGACTGTCATCTGTCTTGGGCGTTTCAATCGTTTTCTCCACATTGATCTCTTTCTGCTTAAAAAATCTTTTTAGTGATAGTTTTCTAATAAACTTAAACAGATCAACTGTGGTGGAGAAAAGGTCGAAATCTTTATCTGGGGAAAATGTTAGACCCAGATCCAAGACCTGTAACTCAGATGTAGCCTGAAACGCGTAGGAGGTTGTATGTATTAGTTTTTTGTTTGTCCCTTTTTTCATTTTTATGTAATTCTAATAAATGTTTTTAAGTCCTTCCTTTTGGTGAGCTGTTGGTGTGTTTTTGGACTCAGCGGTCTATTTCCAATCCTTTCTACTACTGCATTGTTCCATGATTGGCAAGACGCACTGAGGATCAGAGGGTATGGCATTGGGAGTTGGCGTTCATCATTTTTTTCCTTTGTGGATCGCACGGCAACAAGAGAGAGGAGCGTTCACCGGACAGACCGGAAGTGCTCTGATGCACTACCGGCACTCGGGAGCTCCACGCGATCAATGTGAAGAGGCGCAGCTGTTTACCAAGACCACCGTGTCTACACTGCCAGCAGGACGGCTGAGGACAGAATAAGGAGCGCTACGAGAGGGATCTATAGAGGTACTCACATTGTTTCTCTATTATAACTGTATCCCAGGTAGCGGTTTCCATTGGAGCTCCACTACCCTTTGAGGCTTTGTTTACGGTAACGCTTTGGAAAATCCCTTCTCGAATTTAATATGTAAATCTGATTTGCACAGCACTGTGAGAAATAAGAGTTTAAAAAAACATTAATTGATTCATGTTGTTTTGTCATTCTTTCCTTTTCTTTGGTTTACTGTAGGTGTGTGGGGGAGGATTGTTGTCAATGCAAAGTTCAAGAGTGAATGACCAAAAAAAAAAAAAAAAAATCCTCGTTTTTTATTTTTATTTTCTCCAAGCCTGCATAAACCATCTTGATATTACGATATTCAATCTGTGCTGTAGCTTTTGATTGCGACACGGTTGATTTGTGTGCTTTTTATGTACTGTATTTGGGGGTGTAGGGATCAAATTATTATCATGACATGCCTCTTGAAAATATGTCATTTCTTTGAATGGCAGTACAGCTAATCCTTCATGCAGCTGTACCCTGTACACCCCTCCCCCACGCACACACACAAGGCTCGCTCAAGGATTGATACTCTTATCGACAGAGTAATTCAATTTCTGAGTTTGCCATTATGTTTTTAATCCGTCCCTAGCCGAGCATCAGCTCTCTGCGCCTGCGTGTAATCCTCTTTGAGATGGGAGCTAGCTGATTACTGCGCATGACTCACCCAACCACCCCCGTCCACCACCCTTTGAGGCTTTGTTTACGGTAACACTTTGGAAAATCCCTTCTCGAATTAGATATGTAAATCTGATTTGCACAGCATTGTGAGAATTGAGAGTTAAAAAAACATTAATTGATTCATGTTGTTTTGTCATTCTTTCCCTTTCTTTGGTGTACTGCGGGTGTGTGGGGGGGGGTTGTTGTCAATGATCATGATTATCATGAATGTAAATAAATATTTATAATCATACATAAAGAAGTCTTTATTAAGTTCTTCTGTCAGATGGAAATTGAGGGCAGGTGGATAATCATGAATAATGCACATTGATAATAATATTAATTCATAATATATAATATATAATAATATATATATATTAATATAAGTTTTTCCGTCTTTATCTTCTTCCTCATTCTGTGTACAGTACAGTAGTTCATTGAGAGAGGAGAGGTTTTGTGTACATCATGATTGCAGTTTAGATACTGTACACTTAACTGTACAAACAGTTCACAGGCTTTACATGATACCCCCCTCTCCCCCAGTCCATCCTTTTTTCTGAAAAGACAAGAAAAGAAAAAATTAGTGCAGTTATGTGCATACTGTATTATGGCATTGTGTGCTGTGTAGTACTGACAAACTAGTCTATACTCTGACTACTGTTACTGTAAATACTTTGTAACCAGATGGCTGGTGCTGCTCTCTCTGGAAAGAAAAAATTGAGCAGCTAGGTGCATACTGTATTATGGCATTGTGTACTGTATTGCTACTCCATTTTGGACAACAGTATGCAGTTAGTACTGTCAAACTAGTCTATACTGGAACTACTGTATACTCTGAGTACCAGAAAAGAAAACAATTGTGCCATACTTACCTGTATCATACTGTTCTTACAATACTACAGTACAGTACTATACCATACTACCTTCCTGATGCTTGCCCATTACGCGCGATCACAATGGGCAACACAGTCGCAATTTGGTCAATATATTTATTGCATCGTTCCATGGTGAGTACATCGTTCAAAAAACTCAGTATGCCTTGCGCCAACTCATCCTTTTTGGAGGGTTTTACGACTTTTGGAATATAGTCCTTCAGCTGATGCCAGACCATTTCGATGGGATTGAAGTCTGGCGATCTGTCATTGGAGGGGGAAAAAAGGACAATTAGTTTAAGAGATACAGTAAACAGTAAAAACAGTGGGAAAAAATGACACACGGTTACCGCACTCACTCAGCTGGCGTCTTCACCCAGTTGATACCGCGCTCAAGGATATGCACTGTTGACGCGGTTTGCTTCGGATAGTTGTCCTGGTAGAAACGGGGACCATCCGGGAACTCACGTGTGATGTATTCCACAATCTCAGGCACAATTTTCTCTTGGAAGAAAGCTTTATTCATGATTCCTATAACAAGAAAAGAAAAGTGCTCAAAAACTGCACACTAGTACAGTACAGTGCATAAGGCAAAAGCGTGTGACATACATTTTACTGTACCTTCAAAGATGACGCTGCATCCTGGTCCTTGTCTAGAGATGGCACCCCACACATGCATCTTCACTGGGTGTTTCGGACGCGGCTTCATAGATATGCAACCTTTTGTGGAATGCAAAGGTGGCAAATATCTCCAGTGAAACAGTAGACTCGTCAGTGAAGATGCAATCCTGGAATGTTTCTCCACTGTTGATCCATGCCTGGGCCTGGACCACTCTTTTGATTTTGTTAACGTCCCTTATCATTGGGTACGCTCTGTAATGACAAGGAATAAATAATTTTAGAGGTACAGTACAATTTCTTAAACAACACTTTTACCTCCTGTACTGTCCAGTACTAAACCCACACGTCCATATATCCATCCAATTCTGCGTCTCATCTTCTTTATGCTGGTCTCGGATATAGTGAGATTGTGATTTTGCTGCAGAGTATATTTGACCATTAATGCACTCTTCTCATCATTCTCTTCACTTATTTTGTCGACCAGAAGAGTTGTCTCCCTACCATGTACAGAAAAACAACAATCCGGTAAGTTACAGTGCAGTAGGCCACAAGCACAGCACATCATTTGCAGTAAAAATAGTATACAATGAGATAGATCTACACAATATACAGTTCTATTAATATGCAGCAATACAGTATAACCAATATATATACTGTAGTTATATAAATATACCGAAATAACTATAAAATTAGATACTGTAGATCTACTGTACACAATATATAATTCTATTAATATGCAGCAATATAAGTAAACAATATATATACTGTTGTTATATAAATATACCGAAATAACTGTAAAATTAGATAGATCTACACAATATATTGTTATATTAATATGCAGCAATATAAACAATGCTAGATATACTGTATTATATAGTTATATAAATATACCTACGCTTTAGTTACCGTTGGTGTCCTCGTTTGATGTTTGGTTTTTCCATGTGCATGATAGCACACGGTGGTTGATAGCACAACGAGGCCAGAAGCAGCTAACCAGCGTTGGATATCTTCAAATCGGTGTCCGCTCGTTTACTGTACATCTCCTTAATTCTCATGCTGAGATCCTTTAAAATCTTTTTAACAGGCATTGCTGCGAGTAAAAAGAAATAAAAACACAAGAATATATATTCGATGTTTAATCGATGTGTATTCAATGTGCAGTGAATCCACAAAATGGATGGTGTATTTATACGTTAATGACTCACATTAGAGTACGCTCACTTTCAACACCTGTACCTCATCGCTATGCTTAAAAGGTTACACACTTTGCATAGCCTACCACCCGATGATCTTTATCTGAACTTTACCTTGTCCAGATACTACACTGTGCCATCTCCTTCCATGGATCAACCCCGGTTCTACGGAAGCAGGAAGCCACTCGCCTCTGCCGTGCCTATCACACAGAAAAAGCGAAAGGCGGCTGCCGTTTCCAAGCCAAGGCCAAAGCGTCAGGCTAAGGCTAATAAAGAAAACCTTCTGCTGACCGCAAAGGCTAAGGGTTTTAATACACGTAAGCCTTATTATGTCAAGAAGAAATTCGGGGAAGTACACTCAACGCAAAACAAATGGCAGCCAACCCATCGAACCTGCAGGCCACTTCCTCGTTTATGCTTCAACGACTCTGCCGCCGCTCTCACGGAAATCTACAGCCCATCTTCTCCACTACTCATCCACGACTCTGCCGCCGCTCTCCTGGAAACCCACAGGCCATCGTCGCCACTGCTCTTCGACGCCGCTGCCGCTGGTTCCCCTTAAATCCATGGGCCACTTTCTCCATTATGCTTAGACGACTCTGCCGCTTCTCGGCCGGAAATCTACAGGTCGCTTTCTCCATCCCTCTTCGACGACGCTGCCGCTTCTCTTATCCCGGAAATCCACGGGTCACCTCCTCCATCCTTCTTTGATGATGCTGCCGCTTCTCTCCATGGGACCCCCATCTCATCCTCCATAGGACCCATCCACCCAGATGTCCACAGCATGCCATGCACAAGAACCAGCTCGTTAGACTGCATGCTGAATGGGTTAAGTGTGGATATCCCCGGGAATTCTACTGTGCTGGTAAAGATAGATCTGCTTCTGGAGACCATGCTAAATATGGATCAACGGATGCAGAAGATGGATCAACAGATGGAGAAGATGGATCAACGGATGGATACGATGGATCGACGGATGGAGAAGATAGAGACTGACATAGCAGGGATACATAATTTGCTCGGTGTCCATGCCCCTGTATCCCCGACGCCGGAGCAGGGGAGTGGCAAGGATGTGATGAATGGGACCTTCGACCATCTTCCATCAGCAAGCGCACCACCAGAAGATTTTGTGTACATGTATGCCTTTGAGGAGGAGGATAACATGACAACCCCGTCAAGACCACCCCAGGAGACAACACGGCGACCAAGTCAGGAGGAAAGCTTCCTCCCAGACAACCTACCCTCGCCTGCTGCCACAAGCACACCCGCTCCCAGAAGCACACCCGCTCCCAGAACCCAACCTACATACGACATCATCCTGCGCGAGCTGCCCAATCCACTCAGGGAGAAGTATAGGGTGATGAGTGCTGGTGTACCCCACAAATTTGCCATGTTAATTTTTAAGAACCACGTGTCTTACTTTGTGTACTGCGGGTGGGCCTACAAAGTGAACTATGAAAGCAATCGCGAAAAAAAGGCACTTCCTGAAAATTTAAGAATGACTATTGTGGAGGAATTGCGGCGCTTTTTTTCAATTACAGATCCTTTCATGAAAAGCGTTCGAGATGCCATTAATGGCATTTTGCGCCATACAAGGCATCGGCCCTGGAAGGACAATCTGGTGGGGTACGCATTTGTGTGACTGTTCAACTGTTGTTTATTTTTTGTAAATGTTTCTGTACATGTTTTTACTTACTTTACACACACGACCTGCACAACTCCAGTCCTCGAGGGCCGCAAACAGGCCCGTTTCTCAAGGTTATCCCGAAAACCGGGCCTGTTTGCGAGCCTCGAGGACTGGAGTTGTGCAGGCCTGACTGACTACCCTACTGTAAATGTTTTGACTTTCTGCACTTTAATAAAGGAGATGTTACGTTTTTAAAATGTTATGAATAAAGATTTTTTTTAATAACACCATGTGACTGTAAACCATACTGACTGACTGTAAATGTTTTGACTTTCTGTACATAAATGTTTTCACTAACAGTAAACCATACAGCTAGTGATGTTTAGAATTGCTGTACACTTAAAATGTTTTTACATTGTATTTGTAAATAAATCTTTTTGTACTTACTCTGTACTTTTGTACTTACTCATGCTGTACGGGTATAGAATACTGTACACATAAGTACTGGAATACATGTAGAATAAATGCATACTTTTTCTTTTCTCGGGTTTATTATACAGTATATATAAAAAAGTATTGTATACAGTCTGAAAACATCAGCATAATGTTTCAGGTATTCTATCCTAATCAATAACAACGGCCACTAAACTGTAGACTCCGGTACGTGTTTTTTTAAATCTGATTCAGCAATGTGCAGGCATTGTTACACAAAGCGATATTATCCATCGAAATCCCTCCATTTGCCGTTTTCCGCATGTGATAACAAAGTTTTCTTTTATGAGGAAAAACAAAAGTAAAAGTTTTACTGTAATGGTCAGTCCCCTAAAGAAGTTCCCACAGTCAGTCCCACCAATAATTTTCTCGTGGGCGTCTCCTGTTCACATGCCATGTGCCTACCGCCGATGTAATGACACGCATACAGTATGCGTTTCAAGAAGGTTCCAAGTTGTCTAGTACGACGAAACGCGTAGAGCCACTTTCATTGCTGCAGCTGCTCTTTCTACTGAAGGCTTCAGAGTTGCTGAGTTCCCCCACCGTTTGCCTCCAAGACCGGATGCCGTCACCCCAACAGCGGATGTGACGTCAGACGCCATCTCCCACCCGGTCTGTTGTGAGTCTAAGGAGAAGATCCCCGGTGAGCTGCTCCACACTGAACCAGCACTCCATTTGCCTCAAGTAAAGCCTTATGTGAACTATGATTATGTACACAATGTGATTACAATTCCTAAAATTTGTTGTTTGTTTATATAAATTTTATGCACGATCGACACTATGGTCTGCCTTTCTTTTGCATGTCTCTGATCCACTCACATCTACTGACGTCTGAGCTGAGGTGCTGATTTCTTATGCTGTAAACCTGGGCTGTTTTTCCTGAAGATCCTGACACCTTTCTACCTGCTGTGTAGATCAATGCGTTTTACCTTTTGACCTGCTGTAAGTAGGCATTGCTATAGAGCCAAGACATACATGTTTTATCCAGATTGAAAAGAACTTATTACACTATTGTATGCATTTATTTTTTATTTTTCATGGTGTATCCCTGCTATCTTCGCTCCCTTCCCATCCCGGACAAGTAGATACATCTAAAGCAGTCACATGACCCTCACCCTCCCCAATTAATCAGCCTTTTGCAAGTTGGTCAATTAGCAGCACACAGTTAAAAAACAATTTAAAAAAACACACCTTTTTATATTCAAATATACCAAAAGATAATAATAATAAAGGCCGATGGGGTATTTCTTTTAAAACATGACTTGCAGTTCAGAAACATACCAAAAGTTCAATAATAATAAAGGCTGGGTGGGGTATTTCTTTTAATAAATAAAGAATAGAGTGAGACTGCTTGGAAAAGCGGTCTACTAATACTAATATGGTGTTCATCCCTTTCGACACAGGCAATTCTACTATGAAGTCCATGGACAGATGGTTCCATGGACGGTCTGGGATAGGAAGAGGTCAAAGAAGTCCTGGTGGTTTGTTCCAGTGAATCAATTTACGAGCACATGTCGAGCACGCAGCAGTGAATTCCTTAATATTCTTCTGCATGCCAGGCAACCAAAAAGTCCACTCCAAAAGATCGGTGGTTCTTCAAGTATCTGGATATCCTGATGACTTGAAGTAGTGCCTGTGATGGTGAGGGGGTAACCAGGTTCAATAATAAAGGTTAAGCCCACTTTGTTACCCCTGATCCATGTGTAAAGGTCCTAGAGTGACAGCTCTTGGACCCAACCGTCATTTACATATCACTGAGACTGTATAGAAATTATGCGACAATTGAATATTTTCTGTGTTTTGCCTTTCCGGGTGGATTATGTGACTGTGGGATTCCATGTCCATGGTTCCGAGAGACAAGATGGCTACCAAGCTTGACACCACTGGGTCTGCTCAGGACCCAGAGTTGAAAGCTTCAGGGATGCCAAGGTGTTAGAACAGGAGGAGTACTGCAGTTATCCTTGAGAACCTCCATCCTGGGCTAACAAAGGGCAATCCGGCAACCAATAGCGCTGCCCCAGAATCTGCGAAGCCTGAACAGCGGGTGGACTCGATATGCTAAGGTGCAGAGGTGCCAAGGTAGCCCCTTAGAAGAATCCAAATCAGTGCCCACCTGGCTTCAGAATTCCGACAAATCGGTGATTGGCTGGCCGGAGAATTCCCATGCGCTGATTGGATGTAGTAGTTTCTGAATGAGACTCTGAAACCCATAAGAAACTTGCAGCCAATCAGGACCTCAGATTTCAAGCACCAAACCAACAGCGTCAAATTCAAAGATGCTCTGTGAAGAATAGACGCGAGCCGGCTTCAAAGATTTTGACTGAGAAAAGTTTCTAAGGCCTGCTTTTTGAGGACTTAGTGGGCGCGGCTGGGATTGCATGCCGAATTGCGTTCCATGACTTTCATGAGTACCTCCCGGTCATTGGAAAGGGCTCCTACAGAGGTTGTTTGTGACAATTTCGTTTAAAGGAAGATTTTATCCGTTAGCTCTGTTCCCAGTAAGTGTGTTAAAAGTGTAAATTACTTAGTGTGTATGTCAAATGCATGAATAAATTACAATTTATTTTACAGCTTCGTCTTGTTCAATCAAATGATCCCTGTAGGAAAATCTGTTAATAACCCTGGTCTATCGTGACAGTGGCCCCATTCTAGAACCTTCCTCTGGAAAGGTGGAGAGGTAAACAGTCGCCCCTTTGGAACTTTAAGATCTTCTGGGATGTGGGACTGGTCCAGTACAATCTCACTCAAGGCATCAAAGGTGTTAGCGGAAAATATGTACTTAGTTTCCTGGAGATCCTCTGTCTTGTCATGCACCATAAACTGACAGGAGAGGGCATCGGCCTTGAGATTCTTCGAGCCCGGTAAGAAGGAAATAATATAATTGAAATGAGAAAAGAAAAGCGACCACCGGGCTTGACGAGCCCCTAAGTATTAAGCGCCTTCAATTTAGAGCAAGTTTTTGTTGTCAGTTAGGATAGTAATTGGGGTCTCTGTGGCTTCTAAAAGATGTCTTCATTACTCTAACGCTAACTTGATGGCCAGAATTTCCCAGTTACCTACGGCATAATTTTGTTCGGCTAGAGAAATTTTTTTCGAGAAAAGGGGACAGGGATGAAGTCTGGCTTGGGGAGTCCTTCCCTGTGACAGAAAAGCTCTGGCCCAGACCTCTGATGCATCAACTATCAAGGTGAACAGTAGTTTGGGGTCTGGATTTATAAGGATAGGAGCAGAAACTAAGGCGGTCTTTAGATGATCGAAGCCTTGGGTGGCCTCCGGTGACCATGAAGCAGGATCCAGACCTTTTTTAGTTAGCGCTGTATTGGGGGCTACCACAGAAGATATTTTTTGAATGAACCTGCGGTAGTAATTCGCAAAGCCCAGAAAGCGTTGGACGGCCTTAAGAGTGGTGGGACGAGGCCAATCCAGGATGGTCTTCACCTTAGCAGTATCCATGGTGAGACCAGTGTCTGAAATGATGTATCCCAAAAATGCTGTGGAGGTTTGGTGGAACTGACACTTTTCCAGCTTGGCGAACAAATGGTTCTCACGTAAGCGTAGAAGTACCTGTTTGACATGGCCGACATGTTCCTGTGAAGACTTCGAAAAAATCATTACGTCATCCAAATAGATGATGACAAACTAATTGAGCAGATCTCTCAAGATTTCATTAACAAAGATTTGAAAAATGGCAGGGGCATTACAAAGACCGAACGGCATGACAAGGTATTCATAATGGCCGTCTCGAGTATTGAAAGTCATCTTCCATTCGTAACCCTGGTGAATTCTTACCAAATTGTTGGCCCCATGCAGGTCCAATTTGGTGAAGATGGTGGCCCCTTGGAGGCGATTGAAGAGTTCCGAAATCAATGGTAAGGGATAACGATTTTTGATGTTGATCTTGTTAAGAACTCTATAATCGATACAGGGTCGTAGAGATCCGTCCTTTTTTTTTCACAAAGAAGAAGCCTGCTTCGTCTGGTGAAGAAGATTTCCAAATAAATTCCTTTTGAATATTTTCATGAATATACTCATACATGGTTTTATTCTCTGGAAGGGAAAGTGGGTATGTGCTTCCCCTGGGAGATATTGAACTGGGTAGCAGGTCAATAGGACAATCAAATGCTCTATGAGGTGGCATAACCTCTGATCTTGCTTTATGAAAAACGTCAAAAAAATCGGAATAAACCTCGGGCAGAAAAACCTTCTCTTATTTAGGAGCAGCAACCCAGCATATACTTTTGATGGGGACGGTGCAGTGCTTTTAACATAAAGCGATCCACAGAACCGGTTCCTTGTCAGTCCAATCAATAAGTGGGTTGTGAAGTTAGAGCCAGGGAAGAAGAAAAAAATGGGTGTATATGGCGCTAAAAAATCTTGTGCAGTGACAATAATATTATAATGTGATAGTGCACACAATAAAATATAAATATATAATAATAAACTTAGGCTGCCAGGTGATACCAACTCCAAGACAGGTTGGAAAAACAAGACAAATAATAAACAATACAGACCGGCGCCAATTAGTCCAAGGTGATACTAATGTCCAGCACTGAAAGAGTCTCAGAATAGTAGATAGCTGCAGTAGTATCTTCACAGCTTGTCTTCAATGATTGGACTCCATATGTATGTGCATGGGAGAAAAAATAGACAAAGAAAACATATCATAGTGCAGTATGCAAACAACCAAACATGCAGGACAAACAGGACAAGACAAACACTACATAAAACAGGCAAGGCTGACTAATCCTACAATAAAGTATTTATTAACACAGTTAAAATGAAAATGATGAGGTAGCACACGTGGGATCCGGTGGGTAAAACCGGAATCCTACTTACAGGACTGCCACAGGACATAAGCAGGGGTGCAAGGATAGATGGTAACCGGCAGCAGCTCCGTTTTTTCAGTCTTCAGACCTCCAGGGATTTCTTTCTCTCCGTGACCGGAAGCGCGTCACACCACGCGGCTTGACGGATCTCGTGGAGCTCCTGGTGCTGTCTGTCAAGCTGATTCCGGAAATCCACTGCTAGGAGGCGGGTGCAATCGCCGAATTTCCTTTCACTTGGCTGCAAGGCTCCCGCAGTCACTACCAGTCCTCTGCCACACTCAAAATACAAATCTGCCCAACGCGTTTCGTGCGCATGCGCACTTCTTCAGGGGTAATGGATACTGGGCATGTGTGACTTAAATACTGACAGAACTCTTCTAATTGGATGTTATGGCTAAAACCTGCCATGGGATTGGTTCAAGCTACTGTCAGTTATGCCCTCAAGAACAATCAGCCTTACTAATACAAACAAAAACTCACAATGACAAAAAACCTGATAAAATATTAAAATTGCAATGGAAGATATATGCACAAATATTAAGCTAAACACAGCATATTAATCACATAATTATAATTACATAATGACCAATAAAATTACTTGCAAATAGTACTAATACATGTTAAAATTATAAATAAATAATTTAATAATTTAATAATTATTATCTATGTTAAAAACACTTTATAATCATTTAAAAAAAGCTCCTAGGTCAAATTCAATGTTCAAGCCATTCGGAGAGAGGGTCTTCAGCTCATAGATCCAGTATGACTCACGTCTACTGATCTGCTTGAGCTGATCGCCCCCTCTCCAACTGACCCGCACATTTTCAATGGCCTTACATTTAAGTCCGACCGGATTTTGGTTATGATGAATTAAAAAATGATGTGAAACACTATGTGTAATGAGCCCTCTTTTTATATTATATATATGCTCATATACTCTCCTCTGATAGCACCTCCCTGTGCGGCCTACATACTGAAGGCCGCACGGGCACTCGAGTAGGTAGATCACAAATGAAGTGTGACAATTAATGTGAGACTTGATGTTATATGTTTTTAATGTCACATTTGATCTAAATATTTTAGCATTATCACTATAAGAACAAGCTGTACACCTGGTGCATTTAAAAAAAACTTTTGATACATTTGCTGACAAAGATTCACCATGATCCAAGGGGCAACTAGGTGCCAACCTTGATTTCAAATTGGATGCTTTGGTGAAAATAATTTTGGGTTTAGCTGGAAGGCAATGTGCTAAAGTGCTATCACACAAAAGAATGGGCCAATGTTTGTTTATAATTTGTCTAATCTTGGGGGCCATCTCGTTATATTGGGTTACGAAGGCTAAACCACTACTAAATTAATTCTCTTTAGTTGCTTTTTTATATTCTAGGAGACTATTTCTATCTATACGATCTACCTGTTGGGAGGCTTCTGCAAGCAATTTCTCGGAATATTTTCTTGCCTTAAATTTATCTTTTAACTCACTAGCCTGAATAGCGTACTCCTCTTTGTTGGAGCAGTAACGCTTAAGGCGTGTGAGTTGTCCCTTAGGGATATTACGAATCCAACTGGGATCATGTTGACTGTCCGCTCGTAAATAATTATTTGCCTGTACGGATTTAAAAAACGTCTTTGTTTGAATTTTATTATTAGTATCAGCTGTGATTTTAAGGTCCAAGAACTCTATGTGATGTTTATTGTGATTAAATGTAAATGAAAGATCCACAGAACCGGTTCCTTGTCAGTCCAATCAATAAGTGGGTTGTGAAGTTAGAGCCAGGGAAGGCCAAGAATCACATCGACCGATGGGGTATGGATGGCATCCAACTGGATTTCTTCCATATGGTCCTCACCTGTACGTAAACGAAAGAGAGAGGCCTGAAACAGATGAATGCTGGTTGCAGTGGTCGGCCATCAATTGTTTCCAAACCTTCAGGGCATTTCTTATGGACGAGGGGAATGTTATTCCTCTCATCAAAGGCCGGGTCAATGAAATTGCCTCGTGAGCCGGAATCCACAAAGGCTAGAACGGTGGTGTGGAAGTTTCTTGCCGGTCAGCGTAACAGGTACAAGGATTCTGGTTGGCAATGGTTTCTCTTTGGTAGGGGAGGTAGAAAGTGTTCCCAATGTGATTTTCCTGGACCTCATTGGGAGTTGGCATTTCCCAACATTTGAGGACAATTGAGTACCTGATATCCGGGATTGCCACTTTACAGGCAGAGACCAGCGTTGTGTCAATGTTGTTTCTCACTTGAAGACAACTTGTTGCCCCCAAGTTGCATGGGCTCTGGGATATCGGGAGGAAGAGGTTCTGCTGTACCAGCATGAAGAGAACGGAACCTCGGAGTGAGCTGCCTGTGCTGCTGTGATGTTATATTATTAACATTATGTTTAATGTATATATATTGTTGTGCTATGTATATTAGCTGGGACATTCAGAACCAATGTTCCGATAGGCTACCAGGACTGCCAAGTTGATGCCAGTGAGTCTGCTGAGACATTGGAGTTTAAAGCCACCAAAGGATACCTGAGGAGAAAAGACAATTTGGTGGCAGGGAAGGGCTTAAGTACCCATGTCCTGGGATGAATGGAAGTTATCTGGGCTACCATTTAACCCACCAGACATGGATGAGCCTGACCCAGCGGGTGGCATCTGAATAGCAAGGGAATATGGTGGCAAACTTGTGCAAACTTTTGATGATTACCAGGGTAAACTATGTGTTAAGTCAACCCAAACAGTGCATCCAAACCCACAACATAGGCATATGTCCATAGAAAATGAAGCAATGACCAAAACGTGCAAACTTGTGTATGTTTCTTGGCAGATTCAGATTTCCCGCTTACCTGGCTTTCCAGACCGGTATCGCTTTGATTGGCTGTGAAGAAAGTTTCCATGCTGTGATTGGCTGTAGCATTTTGTGAATGAAGTCCAAAATACTATAAGAAAGACCTAAGCCAATGAACGTTGAGATTCACAGTGCCAGAACTGCAGGTGGTCATTTTGAAAGTGCTCTTGCGCGAATAGCAGAGCACTGGCTTCATAATAGTCTGCCCGAAAAATATCCCATTTTTTGCGGACAAGTTTCACAAATGAAAAATCAAAGTCCTGACTTTTGGCAGCCAAGTTCTAAGAAGATAATGTAGTGGTCGCGGATAGGATTGCAAGCCGTTTTTAGTTCCAGAAGTTTTGTACTAACACCCGGTTAAAAAATAGTCCAAGTTTTCAAAAGAGAAGGGAGCGGTAGCGTCTGGAACTTCATGCCGATTTGAGTTCCAGGACAATTTGGGCTAAGTCCCGGTGTGACGGTGAGGGGGTAACCAGGCTCAATAATAAAGGTTATCTGGTTACCTCTGATCATGTATTGGGGTTCGGTAGTGTCAGCCCAATGATTGTTAATGCATTCTGTAAAAATTTGCAACAATTAAGAATTGTTTGTGTTTTTAGCTTTCCAGGTGTGCCAATAAGCAGAGATTCCTAGGCTATGAGTTTCATAGGGGTTTTATGGAGAAAGTCTTGTCAGAATGTGTCTAGCTAACCAGGTTCTAGAGTTGCTGGATACCCCAAAAATGTTCCCGGGAATCAGGACAGATTCTCGAATACATTGAGACACATTGCTCCGGCAAATTCTCCCCTTGAAAATGATTGCGCGACTCACCGCTAGGATTCCCTGCTTCAGCACAGACCAGAAAGGTAAATGGGGCTTAGGGGGGTATGGTATCCCTGTAATGGCAAAGGGATCCTAGGTGAAGAGGGGATGCCCAGTTAATGCCCAGCTCATCCAGAATCCGGTGTAGGGGGTCTATGTGTACTCCAACCATACAAAAGGTTGCAAGGAGATTTAAACATGGGCTTAGCTCAAGCATTGCAGTTTTACACCTGGCCAGGATGTACGTGTCTGCGTGTTTAGGAGCCGGTATAGTGTTTGGGGAATATTGCTAGTTGGAATAAAAGTGCATATTCTTATTCTATTCCCCATAACCATAAGACTTAGAAAAGTATAAAGTATATATGTTATTAAATAGTAGGTTTAAAGTATATTATTATGCTTGTGCACAGTAATATGAGCTGGGACTTCCAGGTCCAGGGTTTCCGAGAGACCATTTGGCTACCAAGCTTGGTGCCATCAAGTCTGCTCAGGTCCCGGACATGAAAGCCGCAGAGGTTGCCAAATGTGAAACCAATTTGGGCACTGGAGATAGCCTCAAGTTCTCACGTCCTTGGGTGAATGGAAGTCATCGGACCACCATTTGCCTCTACCCAGACTTTTTGGAGCAAACTCGTGGGTGGCTTCTGCATGACAAGTGGCAGAGGTGCTAAATTGGTGCATACCCCTTGTCAGATTCTGAATCCATGCTTGCCAGACTTCAGTAGACTGGCAGCGCTCTGATTGGCTGGTAGGAATTTTCCCACGCTTGGATTGGCTGTAGTATTTCATGAATTAACTCTGAAATACTATAAGAAACCCTCAGCTAATCTGGATAGCAGATTCTAAGCGCCAGAACAGCAGCAGCAAATTTGAATGTATGAAAAGATGCTCTTGGAGAAATAGCAGTGAGCCAGCTTCAGAAATTTCAGGTCGAGAAATTTCTAATTCCCACTTTTCGAGGTTAATTTCTGAGAAGTGAACGTTGCGGTGACGGGTAGGATGGCAAGCCAAAAAAAGTTCCAGGACATTTTGGAGCTAGCTCCCGGTCAAGGGATTTCAGCACCTCTAGAGCGGATACAGAGGTGGCGTCAGGAACCCTCATGATGATTTGAGTTCCAGGACGGTTCTGGACAAGTCCCTGTCAACCTAAAGACTTGTTTTACATTCTATTTCACCTAAAAAGTCCAGTTTTGTAGCCCAGACCCACAGTAAGTTTGTCTTTCTTATGTATTTTGTGTTCCATTGTGGATATGCCTATTTTAAGTGACTATATGACAATTTGTTTTACTAACTTGTTTTGCTCAGTGAATGATCCTGGTTAAAAGGTGTAAATTACCTGGTCTCCCGTGACAGGCTTATTTACTGTTGGAAGCGGAGGAATCAATGAGCCCTATGGTTTAAAATCCTGAGGGGTCTTATAACATAGAGAGAAACTCATAGATTGCGAGCTCTCAAAACAAGTGGTAACGTACACACGTTTTAGAAAGCTAAAGAAAGCCCATGTTCACTTTGTCACTTAGTTTAGTGCCTCCAGGCGAATAATGGACAGAAGTTCAGGACGGTACCTGTCATGGGACCTTCCCAGGATTGTCGCCAGGTGCGATAGCTATGGACTTGTTACTGATGGTCGGTCAAAAACTGTGCTTGAGGAGGATCTGGAAGGACAAGAAGCCAGTATTGCTTCACATGAGGGGGATATACCCTTACCTGCAGCTTCAGGGTCCACTAGCCCATCCAGGGTGCCGGAGTTCATTCCCGCCCTGGTGGAAGTGGAGTATCAAGGGAAGGGAGGTGGCAGGAGCAACATGGACATTGTTGGAGGGCAAGCTTCAGTGAGTGCAGCCGTGGTAGCCCCAGTGGATAGAAATCTCTCTACCCCCGGAATCACCATGCTTCTTGGGGGGAGGGTGCTACCCTTGCAGAAATTATACAGCTGTTTGCGGCTGCACAAGGGGTGCCATCCCCATGTCCCCATCCTGATAATGGGGAGAAGTCTTCAGCAAATTCGTTAATGGCATGGACAAAATTGATGGCTACCTGAAATTTTTTTAGACTTAGTGTCACAGGAGTACAGGGATTTACACCTTTATACCGGGATCATATCACTGAACATAACCAGGAAGTAAAATACATTGTAATGTATTCCATTGAAACAGACATACAGTTCTCACAATGGATTACAATTAAACAGAATTAAACACACTTACTTGGGGTCTGGGCTACAAAACTAAACTTTCCTTGTTGAAATAGTACAGAAAACAAAGTCTTTAGGTTGACGGGAGTTACCCGCAAAAGTCCTGGAACTCAATTCGGCATGAGTTGCCAGAAACCACCACTGTATCTCTTTTGGAGTTGCCAAAATCCCTTGACCAGGAGAAAGTACCAAACGTCCTGGTACTCTTTTCGGCGTGTAGTTCCAGCCAAGACCGCTACGTTCCTTTCTCAGAACTTGGCCTCGAAAAGTGGGAATTTCTTGACTTCAAAATCTCTGAAGCCGGTCGCTGCTATTTCTCCAAGAAAAAAATGGAGTGCTGATAGGACGTGATCAACTAGATATCCTACTAATACTAATAAGTGAGATAAATGTCCCTGACGAAGCTCTGTAGCTGGAGGGAAACGTTCACAGGGCACGTAATGATGTAATCAGCTTTTGTTATGGAGCTTTTTAAACCTCTAGAATAACGAGTTTTCAAGTGTTTGGAGCATTATGAGTTATCACACATATTACAATATTTAGATATTAAAGACAGCAGATTTTTTTTAGGCTATTAGAGTTATTCTATGGTGGTATATATGGTTCATGTATTTTTGTTATATGCGATGGCCTGTGGCAGTCTTGTTTTATTTTAGACTGTCAGTTTGGACTCATAGTATACTGAGCCATCCTTTATAGCTCTGGCTATCTCTGCCTGTGCAGGGTTGTGTGCTTTGGTTTATATCTGGGGGTTATTATATCCACTTATACCTTGCCTACACCCAATATATACTGTAAGGCAGCATATTCTCCTATTATATTTTTCTCCCCCTTTGCTTCTATCAAATGGGACATATAGTATAATTTACCTATTATCAGTTACACCTTCTGTTACTGAAGTTAGCATTGATTTAGCTCTTTAGTTTATGTTCCATCTTTATACATATTAGTTGTATCACTGAGATTTTGTTCTCGGTCAATGATGGCATTTCCATCGACACTGAGTTACGCCATTTATTCCTCATCAAAGTAAACAATATTATTAAATCTGAATGTATTAAAAGGAATTTATTGGTTTATCGTTTCACTATTGGTTGATTGTTTTTTATTTAAAGTTACACTCACAATTGGTTATATATATTTTAAGTAAACTTTATTAAAAGTTATATTTTAAAATTCTAAGTGGTGTGCATGTACAGTATGTGAATTTCTTTTTGAGCACACTGTCCAGTGTACTCACCATTTCACTATTTCTCCAAGAGCATCTTTTGGTGAGTTCAAATTTGCCACTGCTGTTTTGGCACTTAGAATCTTGGATGAATCTGAGGACCGGATTGGCTGCTGCGTTTCTTATAGTTTTTCAGTCCCATTCATGAAATACTCCTGCCAATCCGAGCATCGGAGAATTCCTACCCGCCAATCAGAGACTTGCCAGTCTACTGAAGCTGGGCAGGGTTGGATTCAAAATCTGGCAGGGGAATGCGCCAACTTGGCACCTCTGCCACCTGTTAGTCAGAAGCCACCCATGGAGTTAGGCATCTCAAGGTCTGGGCTTGGCCAATGGTCGCCCGATGGCTTCCAATCAGCCTAGGACGAGGGTTCTTAAGGCTAACTCCTCCACTCAAATGGCTCTCACACCTTGGCAATCGCTGTGGCATTCAACCTCGGGACCTGAGCAGACTTAGTGGCACCAACTTGATAGCCAACTGGTCTCTCGGAACCATGGACTTGAAAATCCCAAGCTCATATACAGTGCATAAAAATTTACCATTACACACAATGTTAAAATAAAAATATTTCACAATTTTTTCCAAGTCCCTCGTTTCCGAGGTTTGGCTGAAAAGATGTGCACGTTCAGTTTCAGCGTTCCTAGACATTCCTAAAAGAAAATGTTTTAAAAACTGAATGAAACAATGCCTAGGTTCAGTTTCAAGGTTACTTTTCTAAACACATAGGAATTTGGATATATGTACTATGAAATCAACCTTGCAACCTTATCGATGATTGAAGTACCCCAGAACCTCTATACCTGGTTCTGGGGATCTGGGTATATACTGGGGGACTCCCATTAACCTAGGGACCCCTGACTGTACCTGGGATACACATATCCCCATGCCCCATTTACCTTTCTGGTCTATGATGAAGCAGGGAAACCTGGAGGTAAACTTTGCGGTAAAAGTGTTTTCAGAATGTGTCTAGAGATATAGCCTGTCTGTATGTTCGGTTTTCCTTAACTGAAGTCCAGACATCAATCATTTTATTTTGGAGATGTAACTAATATACATCACATTTAGTTTAGCCGTCTGGAGCCAGCTTTTCGTGTATTCACTCCTGATTTAAACAGGATATGCCGCACAGATTTCAGATTTGTTTGTTTGAGGTTCATCGTCTACCCGCCAGATGGAACACTGTGGGGCCTATGCAGAGAGCAGCGCTATTTCGAAATTCGCCATTTTTTGGAGAAAATCGCGCAGAAAGCAGCAGAAAATGGCGAGTTCCGAAAAACGCGCCAATTTTTCTTTTCTATTTGTAAAACTCGCCTCGCGGCTGGCGAGAACCTCAATCTCGCCAGTTTTAAAAATATCCTAATGCAGAGAGGCGCGAACGGCATCTAGCGGCTGTTCGCGCCAATAAAATGGCGCGATTGTCTCCTTTTTGCCTCGCCAGAAAAAACTGGCAAGAAGCTGCCGCTCGCGGCCATTGCAAAGGGAAAAAAAAGGCGCGAATTTGTTTTTACACGTTTCTGAAGCGCGCATCTCGCCAATTTAAACTCGCCACACGCATCCATGTTAAACATAGCAGAATTCACACTTTTCTGCATATGGAGAATAAAACTCTCCAAAAAAGCTACTTTTTAATAAAATCGCCAATTTTAAAATTCGCTGCTCTCTGCATAGGCCCCTGTATGTGTTAAATTAGTTCGTCTACTGTATGTATGTCGAGTGCTGTGTCTCAAGCAGGTGCAAGACTGACCCCATATTATGGAGCAATTAGTTACAATTGCTTATTGTTTAATGACCTTCACCATTCAAGACCTTATCAAAATGTGGTTGTTTATATATTTTGTTGCAAAACTTAACATTTCAATGTCTTCAACTTTTAGTTGGAGTTTCTGGTCACTCACTCACTTACTTATGAGTTTTTCATGAACTGAGAAAGAGTGCAATGTCAATTGCTGCAGGGAAACCATATTGTAGTTTAATTTATCTAATTTATTCCGCAATTAATGATGCAGCAGATAAGAAAGCTACTGTTTCAGAAATATATGATTATCTCATTGCCAATTATGAGTACTTCAGGTATTCTGTTGACGCAAGAAAATGGAAAAATTCAGTGTGCTTTACTTTGTCAATATTGTAAATGATTGCTTCATTCGCATCCCCACCAATCCAGGTGTCAAAGGAGGTTTTTGGGTATTGGAAGGATCCTTTGCAAATATTTTTGATCATGGGCAACTTCAGAAGCCAATCGGGCAGCATCTGAAAATCATCGTGAACAGATGCCCCAACCTGATTATACTTTGGCAGATCCATCTGGTAACCTGGGCATACCTGAATACTATCTACAGCAGTCAAACCTTGATTTTACCAATAATGCTCAGTATGGATACCTATCCGGATACAGGTGCGCCGACGAGTATTCTAAAACTTGCCTTAAACTTGCCTTGGAAAATCTGGGGCTATCACCAACAAGACACAGGTACATGCTGGGTACATGCTGGCTACATGCTGGCTACATGCTGCAAACATTTCAGTGACATTTCTGCAGAGACTAATGGCACATTGGATTAACACAGCAGGGGTCCCTGACAGTCCCATTCAGTTTGAATGGGACTGCCAGGGACCCCCACTGTTAATCCAATGGGCCAAGAGTCTGTCTGCAGAAATGTCACTGACATGTTGCAGCATTTACCCAGCATGTACCCAGCATGTAACCAGCATGCACCTGGGTCTTGTTGGTGATTGCCGCAGATTTGTTTTAGAATACTCGTCGGCACTACCGATAATGCCGAATATTGTCCTCATCAGCAAGGTTGGCAAGCTTGGCAAGAATTCAAACGAAGATAAATATAGTATAAATTATGTTATTAACTTTTGCGCCCTATGGCACAAATAGCCTCTATACTGTAGTATAAGTATACATTTTTTCCAGAATCGATTGCCTGCTAAATCAACATCCAACATCCACCGCACACAGCCATCAGATGATGAGGATGATGGCGTGAGATGTAATATATAAAAATGAAAGGTGGCACGATTTTCTGGTCTCTCTGCCTGCGTCACGTCACATCCGGCAGTCGACAGCGTCACTTCCAGTTATGGATGATCCCGTTTTCGGAGCTGTCATGGAACAAGAATCATAGTTCTGTTCCTTTTTTCCCTTTTTGCAGCTCCCACTGCTGGTCCTTTAGGCAGTTGTACTTTCCCTGCAGTTATTATTCTCAGTGCAGGCGATATGGATACATTAGTTTATTTCCCTATCTCCTGGCCTCCTGGAAGTGGTTGCTATGACAACACCTGTTATTCCCCTGGCATAGTGGACTGTTCCATTACCCCCTGCCTGTGCTCACAGTTCCCTCAGCCCAGGCTCTGTTCCTGTGAGACACCCTCCATTTTGCTTTCTTTCCATCTCAGCAGGCTAAGCAGCACTACTCATGCCCCCAGCTCTTGGTAGAGTATCGTTTTTACTTTTTGTCCCTACTATCGAGTACTATTATTTTAGAGAAACTCTCTCACTACACCATCTACAAGTAACTTTATCTGCTGCTTTTCAATAAAGTGAATAAAATATAAAGAACTTGTGGTGCTTGTAAAAGGAAACTAGTTAAGCTGTCTGGACATATATTACCCAGCGTATTTCCCTTTGGTTCCAGAAAAGTAAAAACGGATTCTATATACCTTTAGGACAGCATAGAAGTCACTGCTCACATTCTTTAGACAGAAACTTGCAGCAGCTTTAAATAGCATGCAGCTTACACAGCTTCTGCAGCAGTACAAGCAAGCAGCTTACACTAGACACAGAGCCAAGCAGTCTTGACACCAGGCTACAGCACTGCAATCAGACAAGTGCAATATACACAGAACTTTGATTGCTCTTTCTGTTTTTGAGATCACCCTCTGCACAGCTTCCCAGTCAGGAGCTACCATCCCACCTACCCCTGTGCCACGTTCCACGGCTTGCGCCACCAAGGGCCACGCCACCGGACACCGCCAGGACACAGGTCAGAGTCACCGGACACCCATAAGTACAGCTACCCCTACGCTTACTGCAGCAGGTCACCTACCGGCACTATCGGAGGCAGTCATCCAACGCTGGCACAGGTAAACAGACCGCACGCCACACGCACTGGCTAAAGGCCTACATACACCTACAGCATGGCAGAACTCAGACCTCCACCAGACACCACGCAGGAGAGTGACCACTCAGACACAGAGACCGCCACACAACTGCCACAGGCGCAGGCAGATGCAAGGCTTAGAACAAAAACAATAGAAGTATGGTAGTGGTCAGCGCACAGTGTTGAACTCAAAAAGATAAAATACACAGGATTAGTGCATGTATAAAGTAAACATTGATTGCTCTTGAAATGAGATAATGGTGGAAGGGAGAGGAAAGGGGAGGGGGAGGGGAAATGGGAAACTGTATGTGAATAAACAAATGGTGTCAATAAATAAACGATATATGAAACATAAAATATAAGTTTCAACGACTCACACGGGCTAATGTGAGACTTCACCCTCAGAGGAGAATATAGTTGGTAGAATAATTCCTCTATAATAGAGGAATGGTGGTAGAAAAGAAAAACTCACACGGCCATGTGTGAGCCCCTTCCCTCAGTGGATGTTGTCATCAGTCTCAATTGGATCAGTGGCGTCTTGACTTTCTTTCCCAATGGGGATAGTGTATGAGTAGCTCCTCTCCCAGGCGCCCATATGCCAAGAAATCGGCAAAGCCCGGATTAGTTGCGAATAAAAGTTTTATTACAATCATAAAAGTAAAAACAGTGAAACACAAACACAAAAACAGTGAAACACAAACACAGATGGACAAACTGCCCAGCGTCAGCCGTAAGTCTATCCGGCAGACCCTCTTCTTCTGGGTTTTGCTCCCGCTAGCGCGTCCGACAGCGGGACCGGGAGGGAGGATCTATTCCGGAAGTCCGGCGGCTGCCTAGGTCCTTCACACAATGAGCTACGCGTTTCGCAGTGATGCTTCGTCAGGTTCCTGCCGGATGCTCATTGTCTCCATTATATATAGGCAGTGTGATTGTTAACCCAATAAAGTTAATTGCCTAAATCTGTTGTAATTATTAAAATCAATTTTTCAAATGCGTGCGTTTTCTGGATCATATATCCTGCTGTAATAATTGCTCCCTCTTACAGACTGTGTGGGATATGCATTTATAAAACCATTGTTAGGCTGCCTGTACAGATGAATCTAAACACACATTAATCCGACATAGGGGCCTATGCAGAGAGCAGCGCTAATAGCAATCTCGCCATTTTCCGGCGAAAATCGAGCTAAAAGCAGCAGAAAAAGGCAAGTTTTAAAAAAAGCGCCATTTTTTTTTTTTCCTTGAAATTCGCCGCGCGGCTGGAGAGATCCTAATCTCTCCAGTGTTTTTTTCTGCCGTATGCAGAGAGCCGCGAACGCCATCTAGTGGCTGTTCGCGCCAAAAAAATGGCGCAATTTTCAACATTTTTCCTCTCCACCAAGCAGCTGGTGCTCCGCGGCCGGTGGAGGGGGAAAAAAAAAAAATCGATTTTTTCCCCACTAGTTTCAACAGCACTCATAGCGCTGGTTGAAACTCTCCATATGCAGAAAGGATTGTAAATGCACTTTTATGCCCTTTCTGCATATGGAGAAAAACTCTCCAATAAAGGTAAATTTTATTTCCCTCTCCAATTATAATTAGCGCTGCTCTCTGCATGAGGCCCATAGTGTTTAAGCACATTAAAATTCAGTCCACCCTGATTACAAATTTCTGTCTCAACACAGTAACTTCCTTGCTGAGATCGCGAAACCGGAACTGTTATAGCTCTTATCAGTCTCACAGTACTGCATTTGTATGGGTTCACTAACATAGGTGAATCCCAAATGTATTAACATGAATGGTAGATGTCGCTATACATTGTTAAAGATGCAATATTTAAAAATGCAATATTTAAAAATACAATACAATATTGAACACATTATTAAAACAGTGTCTAAAATAGTAGTAGAAAATAATAATAGAAAATAGCGATAGACAATATGTTCCCATAAATAATCTTTCATGTGTCTATTTAGATACACTGTAGTGGATTTAAAATATGGTAGTGATAATATTAAAATTGATATTGATACATACAAATCCTCAGTTGGGGATTTGTTTAACAAATGGATTCAAACACCCTAGTGATGCTATAAATCCTTTCCTGAGGCAACAGCTCCCTCTTGTGGACAAAATTGTGTTTGTTACTGTTAGCTTTAGTCGTGTAAAGTTTGCAATATTTCCTATGGACTGAGATTTCTCTTTCAAATTGGAAGTTTCAAAAAGACAATACATCGAATGGATCTTTCAGATCAATGACCCATACTTTAATTGTAAATATTACTGCAGATGTATTGACATAAACCCAGCAAACAGTTGTTATTAGGTGTTCAGTCAGATAGGTCTGATAATGGACTAAAGTGTATTCTAAATAGAACTAAGGTAAAACTGGACATGTTGTTTAAAAAGCATACATGTATAAAATCATATTATTTTAACTTACTTTTAAAAATATATATATTGTTCTTCCTTATGGACAGATCCCACCCATGTGGGCACTTAGAATTTTTCACTCATTTGGCCTTATTATTTTTAATGTTGTTTTGTAACTGTAATGTTAATGCATTCTGATACAGAATTTTAAAAAACAGTGTGCAATAGCTAACAAACCATCAGTAAAATCTTTAAACCAAAACATTGAATGGATAATACAATAATGGGGTAGCATTTGGAAGAAACACATTCAGAGTAGACTGACGTGATGTTCCTATAAGAGAGGGAGGGAAATGAGAGATGGGTGAAAAGGGGTGGGAGGGTTAGTAATGTTGATACAGAAAAGCTCCGATGTCGATATCAATGTTAAGTCCTTTTGGGGCCAAAGTTTTTAATTTATAAATCCAGAAAATCTCTTTTTCTTTGCTAATTTGGTTAGTCTGTCCCCCCCTCTCCAGTTGGGGGGAACTGGTTCTATGGCTCTGAATTCCAGGCCAGATGGATCTCCTTGGTGTTTGAGTGCAAAGTGTTTTGACACACTGTGAGTCATCAACTTACGTCTAATGTTGCCCAAGTGCTCCAGTATGCGTACCCTCAAGGGCCTGCTGGTACGCCCGACATACTGGAGACCACATGGGCAACTCAATAAATAGACTACGTACTCAGTTTGGCAATTCCTAAAATGCGAAGTCTTGAACCACTCCCCTGTTGCATTAGAGATAAATTCTGACTTTTCTTTTGATCCTTGTTTGCATACTTTACATGTACTGCATATAAAAAAACCTTTTGCTTTAGATAACCGATTTGCTTCCTTTTTGACCTTTTTATCTTCTGATTGGAATAAACTTGGAGCCAGTCTGTTTTTCATGTTGTCTGCCCTCCTATATATGCGTTTCGCAGTGATGCTTCGTCAGGTTCCTTCCGGATGCTCATTATCTCCAGTATATGTAGGCAGAGTGATTGTTAACCCAATAAAATTAATTGCCTAAATCTGGAGGGAGCAATTATTACAGCAGGATATATGATCCAGAAAACGCACGCATTTGAAAAATTGATTTTATTAATTACAACAGATTTAGGCAATTAACTTTATTGGGTTAACAATCACTCTGCCTATATATACTGGAGACAATGAGCATCCGGCAGGAACCTGACGAAGCATCACTGCGAAACGCGTAGCTCATTGTGTGAAGGACCTAGGCAGCCGCCGGACTTCCGGAATAGATCCTCCCTCCCGGTCCCGCTGTCGGACGCGCTAGCGGAAGCATAACCGGAAGAAGAGGGTCTGCCGGATAGACTCACGGCTGATGCTGGGCAGTTTGTCCATCTGTGTGTGAGTGTTTCACTGTTTTTACTTTTATGATTGTAATAAAACTTTTATTCGCGACTAATCCAGGCTTTGCCGATTTCTTGGCATATGGGCGCCTGGGAGAGGAGCTACTCATACACTATCCCCATTGGGAAAGAAAGTCAAGACGCCACTGATCCAATTGAGACTGATGACAACATCCACTGTGGGAAGGGGCTCACACATGGCCGTGTGAGTTTTTCTTTTCTACCACCATTCCTCTATTATAGAGGAATTATTCTACCAACTACATTCTCCTCTGAGGGTGAAGTCTCACATTAGCCCGTGTGAGTCGTTGAAACTTATATTTTATGTTTCATATATTGTTTATTTATAGACACCATTTGTTTATTCACATACAGTTTCCCATTTCCCCTCTCCCCTCCCCCTCCCCTTTCCTCACCCTTCCACCATTATCTCATTTCAAGAGCAATCAATGTTTACTTTATACATGCACTAATCCTGTGTATTCTATTATCTTTTATCTTTTTCAGTTCAACACTTTGCGCTGACCACTACCATACTTCTATTGCCGTTATAAGAAGATCCTGGGATTTATCTTCTTCAAGGTCCAGCTGCAGCAAAAACAACAAGGGCCAGTATATATATATTTTTTCTTTTGCTTGGTTTTATATGAGTCCTTAGGCGTTCCATTTCTACACGCCATACACAGTAGGGAGCGCCCCAGTTTCACATTCTGTTTCGCCATTGCATCCCGTCCTGGTGGCAGCACCCTGTTTTAGAATTTTAAGAAAGAATACTTGCATTCTCTTTTTTTCCATATATACATATTTTTAATTTATTCAAGTCACAATTATGGAAGAGGAAGGAATAGAGATGGAAAACATTAATGAAGTTACGGAAAGTGTATTCACGAAAAGAATATTTAGAAGCAATAACATAGAGAACAAAATGAAAGAAGTAGAGACAGCTGAGATGGGGGATATAAAGACTATAAATAATCAATGCGATCAATTAGAGACTCTTTTAAAGAAAGAAACAAAAAAAGTTTGGGACAAAGTATATCTGGAGAAATATCTAGATGTAAAACGCATACCAAGGGGTTTGCGTTTTTCAAAGAAAGCTTCTTTTGATTTGGCAGACATAGAATATAATGTTATGTGGGAAGAGACTATGGATGCCTGTTCGTATGACCTCATGAAATTAATTATCAAACATCATACCAAAACTCTAACAGAAATAGATAGGGAAGTAACACTAATTCAAAAAAGATTAGAAACAATAATGGACAACCCCACTTTTCTGAGTAGAGATAAGAAATTGGCAGATGAAATAGATACCATAGAAAGTAATCTAATAGAGTCAAAAAACAAAAAATTCAGAAGACATGAGGAGGATTACTTAGTTGGCTCTAATCCAAAATGGCAGAGAGTCACGCTAGTTCCACCCACTACACCAAAGGAAAGGAAAAAGATGTTTGATTACTGAAGTAGGGATGATAACAATAAAGAACCCAGAGCAAGCACATCAGGTTACCCAACAAAGGTAGATCATTCCAAACCACATTCAAAGTATGAGAGTAATAAGAATGTCAAATTTACTACAGGCATACCCCGCATTAACGTACGCAATGGGACCGGAGCATGTATGTAAAGCGAAAATGTACTTAAAGTGAAGCACTATCTTTTTCCTACTTATCGATGCATGAACTGTACGGCAATCGTCATATACGTGCATAACTGATGTAAATAACACACGTGTAAAAGGCTCTATAGTCTCCCCGCTTGCGCACAGCTTCGGTACAGGTAGGGAACCGGTATTTCTGTTCAGGACGTGCTGACAGGCGCATGCGTTAGCTGCCATTTTCCTATTGAGCGATATGTACTTACTCGCGAGTGTACTTAAAGTGAGTGTCCTTAAAGTGGGTTATGCCTGTACTGACGAAAGGCATATGCCTCCCAGAGAGTGGGTCCCTGGAGATCATGAAAACTCTAGGGAACTAAAGGATAGGAAAAATTACCATACAAATATGGAAACTAAGCGCTCAGATAATTATAGAAGAGATGATGATAGAAGACAGACGAGGCAGGAATATGAACATGAGGGTCAATGGCGGAGCAGGAATTACACTCCCAAATATAGCGAATATCATGAACATCGCTATAGAGCCAGGTCGCCCATAGTTACCTATAGAGCCAGATCCCCTCTAGAACGAAGGGACAATAGATACGAAAGAGAGCGCAGTCAAGGGAGGGAGCGTAGGTCACCTCATAAACATCTAGGGACTTCTCTAGAACAAAGGGACAATAGATACGAAAGAGAACGCAGCCAAGGGAGGGAGCGAAGGTCACCCCATAGACATCCAGGGACTTTTCTAGAAAAGGCACCACCACGCAAAGCACCTCCTCTAGTAACACAGAATCGGTTCTTACCTTTGGAAGAACAGAGAGAACAGGATTCCCCAAACATAAGAGCCAAAGAAAGGCCTCACGAGGCAAACGGGGAGGAAGACGCTCACAGAAAAAGACCAGCTACGTAAATTACATTTTTAATTTGAGCAAAAGAAGTCTAGATGCAGATGAATGCAGTTTAATCAGAAAGGGTTTAAACTTTGCACCAGCTGCTAAAGCAAATGGTTTTAATTTATACATTGATGCCCATAAATTCATTAGGCAACTAACCCTAAAGAATTTTTTTCTATCTAAAGATGCTCAAAGTAGAGAAATTGTAAATAATAGTAAATTGCGACGACAGAGGAGGACATTTTTAAACATTCAGCACTTAAATCAAGATCAAAATTTTATCCCAGTTGGGCTAAGAGTCACAATATAGAGACATTTCATCAAAAAATCCAAGAAGACTTTGAAAAACTTTGAAAGATTAACCTCAACTAACACAAATAAAATTAAAAATAACTTAACTCTCAAAGAGAATATTGCCCTGAAAACCTTGGAAGAGGATAAGTCAATTACTTTAAACAAGCAGATAAAGGAGGGGGGTGTAGTCATTATGGACACAGGATACTATAAGGGGGAAGCCGAAAGAATACTTTCAGATATTACCACTTATGAACGCTTAAAAACAAACCCACATAAAAACTTTTGTGCAGAATTTGTAACTCGTTTAGATAAGGGCAGGGAGGTAGGGGTTATTAACAAAAAGGAATATGAATACTGCACCGACACACTTTATTCAAGCAAATACCCGGTATGTACCTGGCAGATACCTGGAATGCGCCACTCCTCACCTCTGACAAGCCCCGTTGCATTTGCCTTCCCAGCTTGGGTTCATGCCTGGCTCACGGGCGGCTGATCTGTTAAATGATAATGATTAGGATTTAATAGGCTGCAATGCTTCGCGTGTCTACCAGATGGCATAAATTCATGAATTGTAATGCAGTATATATATATGTACTGTGCAGTATTGCAGCCAGCTGGAATAAAATGCTTCAATCCCTGCCGGAAAATAACTCAATGCACTCGAGCAGAAAACAGTCACAAACCTCAATACACCCGGGTATACCCAAATTCGTGGGACTAGCCGAGCTCGAATAAAGTGTGTCGCCAGTGTACCTTAATGTGAAATTCCCTATTATGCCCATTTTCTACTTGCTGCCCAAGATTCACAAAAGCGTAACAGCACCGCCAGGATGACCCATTATCTCTGGGATAGGCTCCCTCACGTCGCAACTGTCGGAATATATAGATGTATTCTTGCAGCCGTACGTGGTGGAAATGAGGTCCTATCTCAGAGATACTACCCAAGTTCTTAATATGTTAGAACAAGTAGAATGGAGACAAGGTTATAAAATGTGTACCTGTGATGTAACATCACTGTACACGGCTATTAATCACGATGATGGAATTAGAGCCATCGACAGAACACTGAGTACAGATAAAGATGTACATGTTGGACAAAAGTCTTTCATCTTAGAGAGCATAAACTTTATTTTAAAACACAATCTATTCAACTTTGATGGAACACATTTTTTACAAAAATGTGGAACCGCCATGGGTACCAAATTTGCCCCAAGTTACGCCAACCTTTTCATGGATGCTTGGGAGAATGATACCATCTGGTCCGCCCATGAATTTGGCGCGGATTTGGTCCTGTGGCGGAGATACATTGATGATATCTTCTTCATCTGGAAGGGCAGTGATGAAAATCTAAATTCTTTTCTGGAATACATTAATAATAATCAAATCAATCATAGGTATGAACTCTGTAGACTTCCTAGATCTAACCATCTACATAGAAGATAATTGTCTCAAAACAAAAACGTTCTTCAAGCCAATAGACAGCAACAACTATTTATTAAGAACTAGTTGCCACCACAGAAACTGGTTGACCAACATACCACCAGGCCAATTTCGTAGAATCAGGTGGAATTGTAGTGACAAAAAGTTTTTTAAAGAACAAGCAGACATTTAAAAAAAACGTTTTATTACAAAAAAATATGACAACGATACGATGAATAAGTAAGTCAATTAGGGAAGTAGGCCTTCAGAAACGTGAAGACATCTTAAAAACAAATCCATCAAAACCTAAAGAAAATTTTAATGCAATATTTTTAACACAATTTAGTCAAGACTCAGGGACAATACAGCAAATTTTAAACAAACATTGGCATCTTCTACAGGGAGATACCACACTTAAAGATCATCTTCCAGAAAGACCCAACATCATATATAGGAGGGCAGACAACATAAAAAAACAGACTGGCTCCAAGTTTATTCCAATCAGAAGATAAAAAGGTCAAAAAGGAAGCAAATTGGTTACCCAAAGCAAAAGGGTTTTTTAGATGCAGTACATGTAAAGCATGCAAACAAGGATCAAAAGAAAAGTCAGAATTTATCTTTAATGCAACAGGGGAGCGGTTCAAGACTTCGAATTTTATGAATTGCCAAACTGAGTACGTAGTCTATTTATTGAGTTGCCCATGTGAACTCCAGTATGTCGGGCGTACCAGCAGGCCCTTGAGGGTACGCATACTGGAGCACTTGGGCAACATTAGACGTAAGTTGATGACTCACAGTGTGTCAAAACACTTTGCACTCAAACACCAAGGAGATCCATCTGGCCTGGAATTCAGAGCCATAGAACCAGTTCCCCCCAACTGGAGAGGGGGGGACAGACTAACAAAATTAGCAAAGAAAAAGAGATTTTCTGGATTTATAAATTAAAAACTTTGGCCCCAAAAGGACTTAACATTGATATCGACATCGGAGCTTTTCTGTATCAACATTACTAACCCTCCCACCCCTTTTCGCCCATCTCTCATTTCCCTCCCTCTCTTATAGGAACATCACGTCAGTCTACTCTGAATGTGTTTCTTCCAAATGCAACCCCATTATTGTATTATCCATTCAATGTTTTGGTTTAAAGATTTTACTGATGGTTTGTTAGCTATTGCACACTGTTTTTAAAAATTCTGTATCAGAATGCATTAACATTACAGTTACAAAACAACATTAAAAATAATAAGGCCAAATGAGTGAAAAATTCTAAGTGCCCACATGTGTGGAATCTGTCCATAAGGAAGAACAATATATATATTTTTAAAAGTAAGTTAAAATAATATGATTTTATACATGTATGCTTTTTAAACAACACGTCCAGTTTTACCTTAGTTCTATTTAGAATACACTTTAGTCCATTATCAGACCTATCTGACTGAACACCTAATAACAACTGTTTGCTGGATTTATGTCAATACATCTGCAGTAATATTTACAATTAAAGTATGGGTCATTGATCTGAAAGATCCATTCGATGTATTGTCTTTTTGAAACTTCCAATTTGAAAGAGAAATCTCAGTCCATAGGAAATATTGCAAACTTTACACTACTAAAGCTAACTGTAACATACACAATTTTGTCCACAAGAGGGAGCTGTTGCCTCAGGAAAGGATTTATAGCATCACTAGGGTGTTTGAATCTATTTGTTAAACAAATCCCCAACTGAGGATTTGTATGTATCAATATCAATTTTAATATTATCACTACCATATTTTAAATCCACTACAGTGTATCTAAATAGACACACGAAAGATTATTTATGGGAACATATTGTCTATCGGTATTTTCTATTATTATTTTCTACTACTATTTTAGACACTGTTTTAATAATGTGTTCAATATTGTATTGTATTTTTAAATATTGCATTTTTAAATATTGCATCTTTAACAATTTATAGCGACATCTACCATTCATGTTAATACATTTGGGATTCACCTATGTTAGTGAACCCATACAAATGCACTACTGTGAGACTGTACAGGCAACCTAACAATGGTTTTATAAATGCATATCCCACACAGTCTGTAAGAGGGAGCAATTATTACAGCAGGATATATGATCCAGAAAACGCACGCATTTGAAAAATTGATTTTATTAATTACAACAGATTTAGGCAATTAACTTTATTGGGTTAACAATCACTCTGCCTATATATACTGGAGACAATGAGCATCCGGCAGGAACCTGATGAAGCATCACTGCGAAACGTGTAGCTCATTGTGTGAAGGACCTAGGCAGCCGCCGGACTTCCGGAATAGATCCTCCCTCCCGGTCCCGCTGTCGGACGCGCTAGCGGGAGCACAACCGGAAGAAGAGGGTCTGACGGATAGACTCACGGCTGACGTTGGGCAGTTTGTCCATCTGTGTGTGAGTGTTTCACTGTTTTTACTTTTATGATTGTAATAAAACTTTTTTTCGCGACTAATCCGGGCTTTGCCCATTTCTTGGCATATGGGCGCCTGGGAGAGGAGCTACTCATACACTATCCCCATTGGGAAAGAAAGTCAAGACGCCACTGATCCAATTGAGACTGATGACAACATCCACTGAGGGAAGGGGCTCACACATGTCCGTGTGAGTTTTTCTTTTCTACCACCATTCCTCTATTATAGAGGAATTATTCTACCAACTACATTCTCCTCTGAGGGTGAAGTCTCACATTAGCCCGTGTGAGTCGTTGAAACTTATATTTTATGTTTCATATATCGTTTATTTATTGACACCATTTGTTTATTCACATACAGTTTCCCATTTCCCCTCCCCCTCCCCCTTCCCTTTCCCCTCCCTTCCACCATTATCTCATTTCAAGAGCATTCAATGTTTACTTTATACATGCACTAATCCTGTGTATTCTATTATCTTTTATCTTTTTGAGTTCAACACTTTGCGCTGACCACTACCATACTTCTATTGCCGTTATAAGAAGATCCTGGGATTTATCTTCTTCAAGGTCCAGCTGCAGCAAAAACAACAAGGGCCAGTATATATATTTTTTTTCTTTTGCTTGGTTTTATATGAGTCCTTAGGCGTTCCATATCTACACGCCATACACAGTAGGGAGCGCCCCAGTTTCACATTCTGTTTCGCTAGAACAAAAACAAAGCTGGGGCGCTCTCTATCTTGTGTGACGTGTGTAAGTGTACCACCGGTGGGCTAGTGAAGAAACCAAAGAAGTATGTATATACTAGCCCTTGTCGTAGTTCTGCAGCTTGACCAGGAAGAAAATGGAACCCAGAAACTTCTTATAACGGCAATGGATATAGAGTGGCGGTTACTGCAAGATGTTAATCTCGAAAAAATAAATATAGAGACAATAGTACACCCAAATAATAAGTGTATGTATTCAATAAACACAATATGTCTTCATGTTAAAATGGAGGAGAGGCGGGGTGGAAGAGGGGGGGTTGGAAGGGGCAGAGGCAGGTGTCTTGCTGTATACAACAGTATATATATATCTCTCAATAACTCACACGGCCTTGTGTGAGCCCCTTCCCTCAGTGTAAAAGTGGAGTGTTGTCTGTCTGATGGTAATCAGTCACGTCTCCTCCTTATTACCCCACAGTGGATATAGAGTGCGGATGGCTCCTCTCCCAGATGCCCAAACACAGGAAATGGGCAGAGCCTGGATTAGTAGTAGCTAAGGATTTATTACAGCAAAATACAAAATAAAAGCTTGGAGCACTCACACATAATAAATGCCCAATGCCAGCCACAGGTCAATCCGGTGGACCCGCTCCTTCCCGGTAGACTCCCGCGGGCGCGTCCGAATGCGGGACCGGTGTCGGGGGATCTTGCCGGAAGTCCGGTGGCTGCCTGGGTCCTACACACAACGAGCACAGACAGGGAACTACGCGTTTCACAAATAATGCTTCGTCAGGTTCCTGCCGGCTGCTCGTTCACCTTGCTTGATATAGGCACACAGATCATTTCCCCTAATTGGGTGATTAGCTGCACCCGTTTCATGGGTTGAAATATAATAATAATGAAATGAAATAATAATGTTAAAACACATGTCGATAATTGTCCAATGTTGAATATTAAAATGGGAGGGGGGAAGGGGAGTAGAGGGGAATGGTAAAAGAATAAAAGTGTACTTTGGCAGGGGAGAGACTGCTGTAATTGTCAGTTTCAGCAAGATTGAAGCATGTATTCATATCCTGACATTACAAGGATGTGGGAACAGCTCCCTCTTGTGGGCAACTCGTATTAGCATAGCTAGTGCTTTATATTGTAATAATTAACTGACTGTTGGTAACCATGCACTGTTTGCAAATATGACAGTACACAGAGTGGCACATAGTAAGTGTTTAGAAAGACTCTAAAAAAGGGGACATACTAATAAATATAGGTACATATTGGCAGAGAAGACAACTGCTATGATTGTTAGCTTCAACTAAATTGAACCATGAATTACTATCCTGACAGTACATAAATGTGGGAACAGCTCCCTCTTGTGGGCGACTCATATTGACATAATAACATAATAACCTGGCTAATGCAAACCGTAAATGGTTTGCAAAAATGACAGTGTGTAAAGTAGCACATAGTAAGAATTTAAAAAATGGTGGACATACTAATAAATACCTTATTAGACATATACACATTATGAGAGGAAAAAACTGACAAATATTGTACTTCATATTCCTAACTAGCTAGTCACCAAATATGATCATACATGTACTGTATTGCTTATCAGAAGATTACCAATGTTACAATACATCAATTGGTAAAACGTATACAGAATACATATTAGACATATTTAAAATTACTATAAATGGATAAAAATAATTGAATAAATAAACCATTAAAAGTTCAATTAAAACACATAATATAAATTGTAAAGGAATATTCTCTTCATATACAAACTGTGCGCTTGGGATTTCCAAAGGCACATGCTAATTGGCAATGTGTTCACAGAGTTTAACAGTATAATTTAAAATGTAATTTAAATGGCGAGCATTATGAGCCTAGGAAAAATGGAAAAAGGGTGAAAGGTCAGAACAGACATAAATCACAAAATGTGTACATGGGTTTATATAAATACTTCTACGGAGATTTCTACAGAAAGGCCCCAATGTAAATATCAATGTTCAATCCCTGAGGTGCCATAGTTTTAAGTTTGTAGATCCAAAGGGTCTCCTTTTTGGCCAGTTGAGTCAGTCTATCTCCACCCCGCCAATTGGGGGGAACTTGTTCTATCGCCCTGAACATTAGGCCGGATGGATCTCCCAAATGCTCTAGAGCAAAGTGTTTAGACACACTGTATGTCATGAGTTTTCGTTGGATGTTGCCCAGGTGTTCCAGTATGCGGACCCTCAGTGGTCGACTGGTACATCCGACATACTGGAGACCACATAGGCAACACAATATATATACGACGTTCTCTGATTGACAATTGATAAAATGTATGGTTTTAAAATTTCCCCCTGTTGTGTTGGAAATGAAGTTAATCTTCTCGTCTGAGCCCTGTTTGCATGCTTTACACATGTTACATCTAAAAAAGCCCTTTGGCTTTGACAACCAGTTTGTCTCCCTGTTTGTGACTTCTGTTTAGAAAAGGCTGGGGGCTAATTTATTCTTTATATTGTCTGCCCTCCTATAGATTACTCTTGGTCTATCTGGGAGGTGTTCTTTAAGTACAGGATCACGCTGTAAAAGGTGCCAATGTTTTTTCAAAATAGATTGGATTTTGCCAGAATCTTGGCTGTATTGTGTGATAAATGTTACATTAAAATCTCCTTTTGGTTGTTTAGAATTAGTTTTGAGAATATCCTCACGTCTTAATAAACCTGTCTTCCTGATAGCTTCATCCATAGTATCATGGTCATATTTCTTGGTAATAAACCGATTTTTTAGGATCCCTGCTTGTTCTCAAAATGCTCGAACATCGCTGCAATTGCGCCGTATTCTACGAAATTGGCCCGGGGGTATATTTGTGAGCCATCTTCTATGGTGGCATCTAGTTCTTAAAAGATAATTATTGCAGTCCACCTGTTTAAAAAAAGTTTTAGTCTTAAGACGGCTATCCTCCGCATATATGGTGAGATCTAGAAAGTCCACTGAGTTAGAACTTGTGCATGTCGTGAATACGAGATTAATTTCATTCCTGTTGATGTACTCTAAAAATGACGTCAGACGCTCATCACTTCCTTTCCAGATGAAAAAAATGTCATTGATATACCTCCGCCATAGGACCAAATCTGCGCCAAATTCATGGGCGGACCACATGGTGTCCTGTTCCCAAATGTCCATGAATAAATTAGCGTAACTTGGCGCATACTTGGTACCCATGGTGGTTCCAAATTTCTGTAGGAAGTATGTTCCATCGAAGTTGAACAGATTGTGTTTTAAAATAAACGCTATACTCTCTAAAATAAAAGTTTTCTGTTCTGTTTGTACCTCCATGACCTTACTAAGGGTCCTATCGATGGCTCGTATTCCATCGTCGTGATTGATGGCCGTGTATAAGGATGTGACATCACATGTACACATTTTAAAACCTGGTCCCCATTCAATTTGTTCCAACATGTTCAAAACCTGTGTGGTGTCTCTGAGATAGGACCTCATCCCCGCGACGTAAGGTTGTAGAAATATATCGATATACTCCGATAGGCGCAAGGTGAGGGAACCTATCCCAGAGATGATGGGTCATCCAGGTTGGATTTTGGGCAAAAAATAAAAGATAGACATTATGGGGAATTTTACATTCAGAAATTCGTATTCCTTCTCATTAATTACCCCTATCTCCTTGCCCTTGTCCAGAAGTACCCAAAATTCTTTGTTAAACTTTTTGGAGGAGTTCGCTTTTAAGGGCTCGAAAGTGGTGGCATCAGACAAGATTCTCTCTGCTTCTTTTTTGTAATATTCAGTGTCCATTATTACTACACCCCCTAACTTGTCAGCTTGTTTAAAAGTAATAGATGAATCTTCTTCTAAAGTTTTTAGAGCAATATTTTCTTTAAGAGTAAGGTTATTTTTTATTTTGCTTTATTGGTCGTAGTTAATTTTTCAAAATCTTCCTGGATTTTTTGATGGAAAGTCTCAATGCTGTGACTTTTGACCCAACTCGGGTAGAAATTTGACTTGAATTTAAGTGATGAATGCTTAAAAGTGTCCCCATCTGTTCCCAGGGGTATACTACTGTTAATGATTTCTCTGCTTTGTGCGTCTTTATTTAAGATTTTTTTTTTTAAACTAAGTTGTCTAATAAATTTGTGAGAATCAATATATAAATTGTAAGCCACTAGCTGCCACTGCTGGTGCAAAAGTTAGGCCCTTTTTAATCAAACTACATTCGTTCTCATCAAGAGTTCTCTTAAGTTAAAAATATTGTTTATGTCGTTGGTCTTTTTCTGCGTTTGTCTTCTCCTCGTTTTCCTCGTGAGGTCTTTTTTTGGCCCTTAAATCCGGGGAATCTTGTTCTCTCTGTTCCTCTAGGGGTAGGAACCGATTCTGTGTAATGAATGGGGGGGCTTTGCGGGATGGTGCCTTGTCTAAAAAAAGTCCCTGGATGCTTATATGGCGACCTTTGCTCTCTCCCCGGGCTAAGTTCCCTCTCATGTCTGCTATCTTGCATTCTAAAGGGGATCTAGCCCTATGATGTTCCAGAGGAGATCTAGCCCTATGGCGATATTCATGATGTTCACTATATTTGGGGGTATACTTTCTACTCCTCCATTGGTCTTCATGTTCATAGTCATGTCTAAAATGTCTCCTATCATCCTCTCTTCTATAGGACTCCATGTGTTTGGATTCTCTATCATGGTGATGATCTTTCCTATCACGTGTGTCCCTTGAAGTTTCGGGATCTCTTGGAGCCCACCCTCTGGGAGACGTGTGTCTCTCAGTGGTGTTGAATTTAATGTATTTATTAGTGCCCTTCGTAGGATTTGATTTAGGATACTCTTTCTGTATTTAGTTGCCTGAGGTGCTAGGTATTGTCTCTTTATTGCTATCAACTCTACTCCTATACTCAAACATATTTTTCTCCTTTGGTGTGTTGGGTGGGATGAAGGAAACTCGATGCCATTTGGGGTTAGAACCAACTAAATAATCTTACTCATCCCTTCTAAATTTTTTGCTCTCTATAGTGTCAATTTCATCTGCCAATGCTTTTTCTCTGCTTATAAAAGTGGGATTATCCATTACTGTTTCCAATCTTTTCTGTATTGATATCACTTCCTTGTCAATCTCTGCTAAGGAGGTGATATGGTGTTTGATAATCAATCTCATGAGATCATAAGAACAAGTGTCCATAGTTTCTTCCCATATTACATTAAATTCAATATTTGCCAGATCAAATGAAGCTTTCTTAGAGAACCGCAATCCTTTGGCGATACGTTTGGCTTCTAGATATTTTTCTAGGTAAACTTTATCCCAAACTTTCTTGGTTTCTTTTTTTAAAAGTTTTTCTAGTTTATCAAATTCATTATTAATGGTCTCTATTTCCCCCATTTCTGCTGTCTCTGCTGCTTTAATTTTATTCTCTATGGTGTTACTTCTGTGTAGTCTTTTCGTGAAGACACTCTCTATGACTTCACTGATGTTTTCCATTTCTACTAACTCTTCTTCCATATTTAGGTGTTAAATGCTAGAAAACAGGGGTGCTGCCACCAGAGCGGGATACAATGGTAATAGAACAAAAACAAAGATGGGGCACTCCCTATCTTGTGTGACGTGTGGAAGTGTAACACCGGTGGGCTAGTGTAGAAACCAAAGAAGTATGTATATACTTGCCCTTGTCGTAGTTCTGCAGCTTGACCAGGAAGAAGATGGAACCCAGAATCTTCTTATAACGGCAATGGAAACAGAGTGGCGGTCAGCGCAAGATGTTAATCTCGAAAAAATAAATAAAGAGAGACGCAAGGCCTAAAAAGACAGTCACTCTTACCCAAAAGGCCCGCGAAAAATATGAGGCTGACATTGAAGCGCACCACGCAAGATTAGAAAAGGCCTTGGATAAAAACGGACTAGAATTACACAATGTTGTTAGCATTAGCGATAATGCACAACAGCTCGGGCAGGCAATTATTCAACTAAAGTCTAACCACTCGTGCTACCAAGGGCTGTCAGAGACATACATCACCTACTTGACCAGAGCCAACACCGGCGAAAGCCTGCAAGAAAGAGACTTACAAACCTGAGACGGACAAACCTGAAATCGCACAACCATTCCTTGCTTGACTGGATTCTCTCCTCAAATCCCAGCAGAATCCAATCCTCTGACATCCTTCCTGACATTTTCAGTGACCATGCAATTGTGTACTGTGTAAGGAAAATTAAACCGCCCCAATCAAGGCCCAAAGTTCTCCTCACTAGAACATTTAGAAACTTTAACCCACAACAGTTTCTGGATGACCTTACCAACTGCCCTTGGCACAGAATCGATATAATTCCCGACCCCGATTCAGCGTTCGACTATTTCCAGTCCGAGTTCTTAAAACTCTGTGATACCCATGCTCCACTACGCAGAATAAGGGTACGGTTCGGGTATTTTAATCTGGTCTGTAACTGTTACATAAGCCTATAATATACATCTTCTCAAACTGTGCATGCAATGTATTGTATATAATGTATACCCTGTTCATTTATGTAACTGTATTTGTAACCATGTACTGCTGCGACACACTTTATTCGAGCAAATAACCAGTTTGTACCTGGCAGATACCTGGAATGCGCTGCTCCTCACCTCTGACAAGCCGCGTTGCGTTTGCCTTCCCAGCCACGGTTCATGCCTGGCTGATGGGCGGCTGATCTGTTAAATGATAATGATCAGGATTTAATAGGCTGCAATGCTTCGCGTGTCCACCAGATGGCATAAATTCATGAATTGTAATGCAGTATATATACTGTATATATATATATATATATATATATATATATATATACTGCATAACAACAACCCCTATAACCCCTAACATACAGTACTGTACACATACAGTACTGTATATGCACATACATAAATGATACTATGGGCCGGCGGGGGTGAGATGTGTTTGCAGCAGAGAGAGATCCGCTGCTCTCTCTCTGCGCAAACATCGGCACATTAAAAATTATTTTAAATACATTTTTATTTATAGTGTAGATGTGCAGGGGGTCTCTGGAGCTGAACCGCACTGGTTTCAGGTCCGGGGATCCCCTGCTTCCCGAGATACAGACCCCTTTATGAGGTGCCGGTATCCCTCTGCGTTTAAAGGTCCCGATCACGTGATCGCGGCCTGTTAAACCAAGCAGAGGGATACTGGCACCCCCAAAAGGGGCCTGTATCTCGGGGAGCAGGGGTCCCCGGACCTGAAACCAAACGTTTCTGCTCCGGGGACCCTCTGCACATGTACAGTATAAATAAAACACATATATAAATAAACACTCGTTCTTTACCTTAGCGGCTATGTGCTATGGTAACGGAGCAGCATTTCTGTATTTTTAATAATATTGTACAGTGAGCAGGGGGTTCCCTGAGCCAGAAATCAAAACTCAGGGGGCCCCCTGCTCCTGCTCAATATTATTAAAAATACAGAAATGCTGCTTCATTACCATAGCGTATAGCCGCTAAGGCAATGAAGGGGTTAACCCACCGTGCCCGCTTTATTGTGGGTAGCGGGGGTGGGTGAAGGGGGTATTTTGCCCTTGGTGTGAGTTTAGGACTTGCGGGGGGGTTGCGGGTGCACTTAACCCCTTCACGACCGTAGCAGTTAATACCGCTACGGTCATGAAGGGGTTAACCACTCCCGCGACCCCCCCCCCTCAAGCCCAAAACAACCACCGTTGGGGCTAATACCCCCTACACCCACCCCCACTACCCACAATAAAAAATAATCACACACAGCATCCCCGCAATACATAAATAAATAAATAAATACAAATAAATACATTTGAAATACATTTTTATTGCTAGTGTAGATGTGCAGGGGGTCTCGGGAGCTGAACCGCGTTGGTTTCAGGACCGGGGACACCCTGACCCCCGAGATACAGACCCCTTTATGAGGTGCCGGTATCCCTCTGCGTTAGGGCCCCGATCACGTGACCGCGGCCTGTTAAACCAAGCAGAGGGATACCGACACCCCCTAAAAAGGCCTCTATCTCGGGGAGCAGGGGGTCCCCAGACCTGAAACCACAGCGGTTCTGCTCCGGAGACCCTCTGCACATCTACAGTATGAATAAAACACACACATCAATAAAGAATCGTTCTTTACCTTAGCGGCTATGTGCTATGGTAATGCAGCAGTATTTGTGTATTTTAATAATATTGTACATTGAGCAGGGGGTTCCCTGAGCCATAAATGAATGCTCAGGGAACCCCCTGCTCCTGCACAATATTATTAAAAATACAGAAATGCTGCTTCATTACCATAGCGTATAGCCGCTAAGGCAATGAAGGGTTAAGGCAGAATAAACAATAAATACATTATATACATTTTTTTAATGTGTGTTTTAAACCTCCCTGCCTTCACTGTAATCTATGTAAAAAAAAACCTCCCCCTATTTTGTGTTTTAAACTTCCCTGCCTTCACTGTAATCTATGTAACCCCCCCCCTATTGTGTCTGCTAAGCATCCCTGCTTTGACTAATCTGTGTAAGCCCCCCTCCCCCTATATATGTGTCAGTTAAATTTGCCTGGCCTGTGTTTTCTGTGAGTGCAGTGTACTGAATGTAAATGTGGGGAGGGGCAGTGTACTGAATGTAAATGTGGGGAGGGGCAGTGTACTGAATGTAAATGTGGGGAGGGGCAGTGTACTGTATGTAAATGTAGGGAGGGGGATCCCGTGTAAATAACCACAGCCACACCCACACCCACTACCCACTACCTACCTGCACATGGCCCCTCCGCTGCTGCAAAAAAGAGACAAAAATGAAAACATACAAAGTATTGTCCCCTAACCCCTTAATCACCATAGCAGTTATTAACCGCTACAGTCATTAAGGGGCTAACCCACCCTCACCCACCACTCGGGATGCCTACATACCCTCCCACACTAACCCCCCCCATGAGGCCTAACCACACAGTACCCACAAGGGAGGCCTACCCACATACCGATGGGAAAACACCCCCCCCACCCCCAGTACCCACAATAAAAACATCACAGTGACCCACAATAAACAGCATTATATTTATTAAATACATTACCCACCCCCTGTGCCGACCATAAATTCAAGATTTATCCTTTTACATACAGGGTTCATAACGCAGCCCCATGCGAGTCCCCGGTGGGCTGGCGGGGCACCTGGACAGACCTACAGTTTACCAGCAGCCCTTTTTACACAGGTTCTGGAGGCCTGCTGGTGGATCCCGTCAGCACCATGGCCCCCAGGTGGTCTCCTTGGGACACCGTGGGCCACAATTGGGTCCCCACGGTAGGCCCAAGGATGTCTAGGAGCCCCGGGTCAGACCCACAGGTGTCTGCGGGGCCTCGGGTGGTTCCCTCGGGGGTCTGGGGAACTCACGGGTGCTCACTACGGGTCCGCGGTGCCCCCACAGAAGTGGGACCACACATCATCATCCCCACACCTACGGGTCGGCGGTGCCCCCACAGAAGTGGGACCAAACATCGTCATCCCCACAGACTACGGGTCGGAGGTGCCCCCACAGAAGTGGGACCACACATCGTCATCCCCGCATGTGTCACCCGTGGAACCACCAGCCTGATACCCTTGGGATACCCGAGAATACCCGTAGGTGGTCTCCAGAGGTCCCACGCAGAACCACAGAACCAACCCTGAATGTAAAAAAAATAAACCTGGCCTATACATTCAATACATACACCCTCCAACCCAACACCTACAGTACAATAATGTGCAAAATAACTATTATCCAGATATGGATAATAGATTAATTGCCCATTATTAAAAACATTAACTAGCATATTCAAATAAATAAAGTACTACTGACCTCATCAATACGAAGTGTCCGTCGCCAGCAACAGCCTTGTCTTGCCCACACCATACATAGCAAATAAAAAGCCAATACATTGCAAGTACATTCAGATATCAATTAACCCCTTAAACACCTTAACAGATAATAACCGCAAAGGTGATTAAGGGGTTGAGCCACACTGGGCCGATACCCACCCTTCACCCATGAATTTGTACAGTGGCTTCATCATGCAACTATATATATATATATATATATATATATATATATATATATATATATATATATATATTATATATATATATATATATATATATATACTGTATATACTGTATATATATACAGAGAGAGAGAGAGAGAGAGATATGTAGCCATGTACCCTCCGGTTTCCCCCCGTGCTCCTGGTCTCCCCCCCCTCTCCTTACCATCAGAGATGTGCGGCAGAGTGACTGAGTCGCGGGCGGTTCCCTCCGCAGGGCACCGCCATGTTGGCGTATGCACGCGCAGCGAGGTTGCGCATAGCAGGGCAACTCAGCGGCAGCCATTAGAGGGAGAGCATGAGGCTCCATGAGGCTCCCTATGTTAAAGGCTGCAGATAGAACTACAATCCCCATGATTCTCAGGGGCAGTGACACCACCTGACACCAGGGAGCCAGTAGGGCTGCAGGATTCTGCTGAATAGCAGGAAAGACTATTGCATGCTGGAACAGGAAGCAGTCAGTGAAGACCAGGAGCCTGAAGCTGCAGGTTAAATCCAAAGAGCAGTGCTCCAAGGATTAGGCCAGAATGTTAAACCCCAGGGCCCAGTTAATTCCCTGAGTCACAGTAGAGAAGTAACTGTATTGTGTAGGGAACTGCCTTAAGACAGGGACTCCTTCACTGTACTCCTAGTGAGAAAGAGATTGCAGGACAGAGCCTAGCTGTCAGCACAGTCTGTAGCAGGAAGAGACTCTGATTGCATAACAGAGACTGTTTACAAAGGGATAATTTGGCTGGGAATCCCTCCCCTGTGGAGTCAGCGTGTGCATCCATTTCTGCAGTGCAGTGCTGCATGGGATCACGTTGCGTTATTGCAGACTCCTCAAGGATTCTCCTGGTTAGGACCATAACCAGGAAGGTATTATATTAAAGTGCACCAACGGGCCCCAACACAGGGAAGCGCTGTCCCTCACACACACTCCAATCTATCGCTGGTGGACACTAAGAGGTTAAGTGCCCTGGCATATTGGTACACCAAGGACTAAGGTGATATAAAGACTGACACTAAAGTGGTGCAACCATTTACATGTGTGGGGTGATGTGATGATATTCATGCAGGGGAATGTCATGCTGTTTATGTAGGAAACGTTATGCAGAGGTTATTATTATTATGCTAAGTAAATACTGTTTTATCCAACTGCGTGTGGTTACTGCATATGTTGGTTCTGATAAGGGAGCACTCCCACCAAGTTGGGATCCCTCATCAGTTGAGGCGCTGCACCCAGTGTAAGTATACCCCAGGCTCCCAGTGGCGGAGGCTCAGGCCTCTTGTTAGCCTCACAGGTGACAGCAGCATCAGTAGATACCGTACCCCAGGGGTACAAGGGCTTCATATATATACACAGTATATATATATATATACACAGTATATACACACGATGACCCAATATACAAATAAATGCAGAAGGGTTATCAAAACCATACTGTCCTACAACCAAACACTTCTCCATACATACACACTAAATTAAAATCAATTTCCTTTAATATTCATAACTGATCTCTCAATCTAAATCATCACTAAACCTCTGAAAAGCCATTTAAACAACTTACATTCCAATATAAATGATGCCTAAATATCTATGCACCATATACATTCTGCAAATTAATCAACCAAGTAAACAAAAATCAATTAGCAATCATTATTTACATCCCTAAACAATTCACACTACATCCCGAACAATGAAACCATTAACAAATTCACGCCTAGAGCAGAACAATTAAGCCTTTGAAAAAATATAAGTACCGACAAAAATACAACCTTTACAACCAAGCCTATCCCTGACCTTCCTCAAACACACAATACAATACCAAGGAATACATCTATCTAATTTTAAAATACTTTAAACTCACAATAAAGCATAGCAGCATACACAAAATAATTTAAAACACATCTAATCCAGCTTTTAAAACATCATCATTTCTTACCCTGAATGTATACTGTATATCTCTCTAGACATATATACATACATACATACATACAGTGGCAAGAAATGATATACAGTACCACAAAAAAAAATACACATGTTAAAAAACCTTTTGAAAAAATTAACAAGTTAAATAAAATACATTTCTTTAGTTAACTTACCATTACTTGCCCCCACCGATTCCCGTTGCGCAGCTTACTCACGAACCAATCCACAAACAGGAACCCATAAAATAATAAACCAGAAAAAAAATAAACTTTAAACTAAAAATCCTAAACAATCCACGGGTCTTCTATTTGTAATCCATCTTCATCTGTGTTCTTCTTTCTTCTATCTCCTTCCAGCGGGGCGGGGCGGGGGTCTTCTTTCCATCTTCGGCCACGCCCTGGTCTTCCTTCTTCCACGGAGGTCCTTCCTCCGCGGCGTCTGGCTTCAAAATGAGACGACATAGGCTTTTAAAGGCCTATGACGTCACATTTTGCGTCATGGTTCCCACGGTCCTGATTGGGCCGTGAAAACCATGTGTTTTGGCAGACAAAAATTAAAATGATGACATCATCTTAAAGGCAATGAAAGCACAGCCAATCAGAATGGCTTTGCTTCAAATGCCTTTAAGGTGACGTCATTAAAAGACACATGGCCGTGCACACATGGTACTAAAGCCAATCAGAGCGTGGGAACTTTATCCCTACTCTGATTGGCTCTGGTATACCATGTGTCAGGGGCTTGGGGGAGAAAGGATGTGACATCAGTGAAAACCTGTCACATGGTACGGTAGCCAATCAGAGCGTGGGAACTCCATCCCTACTCTGATTGGCTGATTATTCTGCCTTAACCCTTCATTGCCTTAGCGGCTATACGCTATGGTAATGAAGCAGCATTTCTGTATTTTTAATAATATTGTGCAGGAGCAGGGTGTTCCCTGAGCATTAATTTCTTGCTCAGGGAACCCCCTGCTCTATGTACAATATTATTAAAATACACAAATACTGCTGCATTACCATAGCACATTACTAAGGTAAAGAACGAATCTTTATTGATGTGTGTGTTTTACTCATACAGTAGATGTGCAGAGGGTCTCCGGAGCAGAACCGCTGTGGCTTCAGGTCCGGAGACCCCCTGCTCCCCGAGATACAGGCCCCTTTAGGGGGTGCCGGTATCCCTATGCTTGGTTTAACAGGCCGCGGTCACGTGATCGGGGCCTTAACGCAGAGAGATACCGGCACCTCATAAAGGGGTCTGTATCTCGGTGGGCAGGGGGTCCCCGGTCCTGAAACCAACGCGGTTCAGCTCCCGAGACCCCCTGCACATCTACACTAGGAATAAAAATGTATTTCAAATGTATTTATTTGTATTTATTTATTTATTTATTTATTTATGTATTGCGGGGATGCTGTGTGTGATTATTTTTTATTGTGGGTAGTGGGGGTGGGTAAAGGGGGTATTAGCCCCAACGGTGGTTGTTTTGGGCTTGCGAAAGGGGGGGGTCGCGGGAGTGGTTAACCCCTTCATGACCGTAGCGGTATTAACTGCTACGGTCGTGAAGGGGTTAAGTGCACCCGCAACTCCCCCGCAAGTCCTAAACTCACACCAAGGGCAAAATACCCCCTTCACCCACCCCCGCTACCCACAATAAAGCGGGCACGGTGGGTTAACCCCTTCATTGCCTTAGCGGCTATACGCTATGGTAATGAAGCAGCATTTCTGTATTTTTAATAATATTGTGCAGGTGCAGGGGGTCCCTGAGCATTAATTTCTGGCTCAGGGAACCCCCTGCTCACTGTACAATATTATTAAAAATACAGAAATGCTGCTTCTTTACCATAGCGCATAGCCGCTAAGGTAAAGAACGATCACAAACCTCAATACACCGGAGTATACCCAAATTCGCGGGACTAGCCGAGCGAGAATAAAGTGTGTCGCCACTGTATTATTTGTCATATTAACTATGCCCAGGACATACTTGAAAACGAGAGGTAACTCTCAATGTATTACTTCCTGGTAAAACATTTTATAAATAAATAAATACAAATTAACAATGACCTTACACGTGAAAGCCGCGTGCGGACCGCTATCACAGACGCGTAAAGCGTGAGAAAAGAGCTCCTCCTGGAGACCGCATTGCAGCACTCCAGCACATCCAGGCATTCATCAAGGTCAGCAAAATCAGTGCAAACAAACACATCCAGCGCAAGCGCAACCGCTACCAAGGCACGAGCCACAGCCGAGGCTGGACGTGCCAGGGCCGAATACGGTCGGAGAGAGGCAGCCGTAAGGGCAGAAAGAGTGCGCATAGAAAAGGAGCAGAACGCCGCCAATGCCGCCGCTGCTGCGCGTAGAAAGGCTGAATTGGACGCGGATCTAGAAGCCCTAAGCAAAGAAGAGGATGCCTCCGCCATTGCCCAGGCAGAGATCTTAGAAGCAGCTGCGAGACAGGACGACGGGGAGCAACCGTACAGAAGGATAGCCTCAGAAGATCCAGCTCAACGCACTGAGGATTATGTGAGGAGCCTCTTCAGCGTAAATACCAGCATACCATCTCAACACGACGGGAGTGATACCACAGACACCGAAGACTTGCTAGGTCCACGTGGAGAAGACGCTGTTCCTTTTAGGGTACACGCTACCTGGGATAGCCACAGTAGCAATAGTGATCCACACAGCAGCGCGCACACGGATGCACTACAACAGGCTCACACACGGGAAAACACAGCCCCTCACACTGACCAGCAGTCATCACGCGTCCACGCCAAGGAAGAGACATCCGCAAGGACCCTCCCGGTAACTACCTCAGAATGCAACCAATATGCCGATGCCTCAGGCCTGACAGACATGGGCAAGTACATGATCCGGCGTGACATGGTGCAAACAGGACTTACCAACTTTGACGACCGTCCTGAGAACTACCGAATATAGAAGCTCACGTTCAAGGACACAATCAAGAGCCTGGGCTTCTCCGCAAGGGAAGAGCTCAGCCTGCTATCCAAATGGCTGGGAAAAGAATCCAGGGAACACGCGAAGAGACTCGGAACGGCAAGCGCGAACCACCCCCAAGTAGGTCTCGACCTGGTATAGGAAAGGATTGAAGAGTGTTACGGTATTTTATATTTTTATAATTGATGGAATACATCTGCGGTTACCGAGCCCGGCGAGCAGCGTTACATTGTATGCCAAGTGGAAACCCATAGACCACATCACAGAGCTTGTTCAATTAAGTCCCTAAATCCGGCTAGGAGAGAGCTAGCACTCTAATTTTTGGAGTGCAGCTAGTTTAAAGTGTACGATGCCCATACAGAACCCACAAATAAAAATAAAACTGTATTTCAACGGTGTTTTAAATATAAAGAAAGGAACCCTATTCTGTCAGCCTGGCAATGAATCCATTAATATGTAAATATGTTATGGATGTATGAGCTGAGGGATTTCTCATCTTCGTACTTCCTCTGTCCTGGGACCTCTTCTCTTTTCTCTGTACACACTCTCTCTAGGTGACCTAATAACATCTTTTGGGTTTAAATATCACCTCTATGCTGACGACACACAAATATACTTTCAACACCCGACCTTACACCTGCTGTACAAACCAAAGTTTCTGAATGTCTCTCTGCTATATGATCCTGGATGGCCCTCCGCCGCCTTAAACTCAACATGGCTAAAACAGAGCTACTCATACTTCCTCCCAAACCTGGCCCTACTACCTCCTTCCACATTACTGTTGGAACTACGATCATTCACCAAGTAGCCGAAGCACGCTGCCTAAGGGTCACACTCGACTCCTCTCTCACATTCGCCCCTCACATTCAAAACATTTCTAAAACTTGTCGCTTTATCCTCCGAAATATAACAAAGATACGCCCTTTTTTCTGTTGCTCGACTGCTAAAACTCTGACTCAGGCCCTCATTCTCTCCCGTCTTGATTACTGTAACCTCCTTCTGTCCGGCCTTCTTGCCTCTCACCTGTCTCCCCTACAATCTATCCTAAATGCTGCTGCCAGAATCACTCTACTCTTTCCTAGATCTGTCTCAGCATCTCCACTCATGAAATCCCTCTCCTGGCTTCCGATCAAATCCCACATCTCACACTCCATTCTTCTCCTCACTTTTAAAGCTCTACACTCTTCTGCCCCTCCTTACATCTCAGCCCTAATTTCTCGCTATGCACCATCCCGACTCTTGCATTCTGCTCAAGGGTGTCTCCTTTCTACCCCTTTTGTATCTAAAGCCCTCTCCCGCCTTAAACCTTTTTCACTGACTGTCCCTCACCTCTGGAATGCCCTTCCCCTCAATACCCGACTTGCACCCTCTCTATCCACCTTTAAGACCCACCTTAAAACACACTTGCTTAAAGAAGCATATGAATAGCACTGTGGATATTCTGAACACATGATACATAAAGCTTGGCCCCCTGCAGACGCACTTACCAGAACTCCCTCCTACTGTCTCTGTACGTTTCCCTACCTACCAATTAGACTGTAAGCTCCTCTGGGCAGGGACTCATCTTCATTAATGTTACTTTTATGTCTGAAGCACTTATTCCCATGATCTGTTATTTTTATTATCTGTAATTTATTTGATTACCACCTGTATTACTACTGTGAAGCGCTATGTACATTAATGGCGCTATATAAATAAAAACATAAAATACAATACAATACAAATGGCACCCTGCTAAGTTGGTGCCTCAGTGTCTAGAGAAGTCCAGAGTTGAAAAGCGTCAGAGACCCGAGGTGTTAGCGTGTCCGGGATATTTGTAAGTATCAGATACCGATGCACAGTATTGGCACTTCCCACTTGGTAGCCAAACCCCAGACTTGATGTCACCAGGTAAGGGTTGGGCCCGGTATATTAAGCAGTTTATGTTTTATCTTGACGCATGCTCTTATCAGACCGGGAAGCAACTTCTGCCATTTTTACAAGCTTCTGGCAAGTCAAGGATACATGGGAAAAGTTGTTTCCACGGGAGGATTGGCTGGATATGTTAAAGATAGGTCCATTAAACCTATAAGAATGCCTGACGCCCTACAGAGATTCACTATCAGATTCACCTGATTCAACCAAGAAACGTCCAAGTTCTAGCGTCACCGGTTCCGGAATGTAAGGGGTTATATACACCGTAACAAAGGATTGCACCCTGTCACGGTAACTTTATGACAAGCTTATAATATACACCAAAAATACCTGGGTTGAACTGAACATGACTGAGATATAAATAAATATAATTTATTCCTTGAAAAAGGTGAACACACGAGATATACAAATAACAGACAAAATATAGACACTTACTTAAAGGTTAGGACAAGAATGTCATCAGGATACAGGATGGGCCATTTCTTCCATAATTCAGGTACAGAAGATGTAGACATAAGATAAGTGTGTTGCTCCGCACTAAAGTTGTCACTGTAAAGGGTCCCTCTTGCAGCCGTTAGTTTGGGGGGGTTCCACACATCCCCTATAAAGGTGAGCTCCCACAAGGGGGGCTCACAGACAGGAAAAACAAATGACAGGCAGGCGCACTAAGGTATATGGCACTTTATTATTAATAAGGAAAATAGGACAGTGGGCAAACAGCCTCCACTGATACAAATTATAAACAAGGAAAAAAGGTATACAAATAACGTTAGAATAACTGGTACATACACCAGTATGATCGGGGGATGGCACTGGGTCAACACTGAATCTCACTAGTACTACAGAAATGGTCCGGACCAGTCTGAGTACTTACCCTGTTTGATGCGTGGAGACCCGCTCCCACCGACTGCAAAACTCCACAGGAACTGCCGCCACGTGACCTCTATGCGTTTCGCACGTAGTGCTTCGTCAGGAAACTTATGACAAGCTTATAAAATACACCAAAAATACCTGGGTTGAACTGAACATGACTGAGATATAAATAAATATAATTTATTCCTTGAAAAAGGTGAACACACGAGATATACAAATAACAGACAAAATATAGACACTTACTTAAAGGTTTGGACAAGAAAGCCATCAGGATACAGGATGGGCCATTTCTTCCATAATTCAGGTACAGATGTAGACATCACGAAAATACATGAAGACAACTGAGTATTGGCTGGTCAATGGTTTATATCCAATTCCAGTCATAAATCAGTGATGGGGTTGACAGTCTTACCCCGGAGTAAAACTCCTCCCACCCCAGGACGTTTAAAAACTGCTTTTCCTATCTAAATAACTTCATAACTTCAGTTCAGTAATACTTATCGGCACGCAAGACATATTAATACATTCCAGCACGCATGACGCTCCCAATGAGACTAAATATTACCGTGTAATATTAAAATTAAGAGAGATATTAATATCTGTCTTTTAGTACCTGCTAGACATCAGGTGTCTGTAATCATTATGTGCAAATCGGTCCCACGAATACACACATGTAGCTTTTAGCACATTCAGCTGAGGACATCTCATAATATTCTTATATTTAATAAGGTCACTCATTCTGATATCTCCTTCTGTAGCCGCACCCCTGGCCCCCATAAACCCCTTGTCAAGAAATCCATTGAAGCTGGGCCTCCTGGGTAGAGAACGTTTGTCACAGGTGCTATATTTCACACCCAATGCTCCAGACCTGGGTCCTAGCTGTCTCTACCAGCAATATACCCTTGGCCTGCCAATTAGGTATTAACATACAACAAACCCCCTCTGTACTTTTCACACCCAACTTCAATCAAGCCTGTTGAAGCACAGATATTTCTGAAAAGACACCACACATATTTGTATTTTCCTAAACTGTAGTTCATTAACCCCTTAAGCTTCCCGCATCAATCCCAGTGTATATGTTGGTGCAAACACTGGAACAGAAACAATACATTTTTACAGGGGAATATACATTAGGATGCTGAAGCAAGGTAAAAACACATTACAGGACCACAGTCCAGTTAACCCCTTGCTTCCCAGGTGAGAGTAGGGGGTGGCCAAATGGGGTGTAACCCCTTTAACACACCCCTCTTCCAGAATTCGTTTGAGCTGGGGATTCCCGAACGAATCCTGTAAGGACTTTTGAAATTATTCCTACCGGCGGAGATATAAGGGTGGCAAGTTACACCCCTAGCCAAGGATTGTCGCACGGATCAATTTGCACACCCACTTGCATGCATGTGTACAGAGACTTTGTTGCTAAGTCATTAATTCCATGGACATTTGATTTTTTTTCCCCATCCCAGTAAGTGTTTAATCCAGTGTAATTGTGAAGATAGTGTGTTTGTCTTAAAAGGAAATAAATGACAATTTATTTTGCCCGCCTTGTTGTGCTCAATCCAGAATCCCGGTATTAATGTGTTGGTAAAACCTGGTCTACCGTGATAACAGCGCTGGCTAGTGCTCCCATCCTGGCAGCACCTGATTATTCCAAGCATTTCCTTGTTCAGACCAATGCCTCTGACTAAACTAAGGTATCGGTGCTGTACTCAGCAAGGTGGGCGAGGAGGGGGGCAAATACCCTATCATCTACTTGAGCAGGAAACTGCTACCAGGTAAGTGGCTTATGCCACAATTGAAAAGAAATGCCTGGCCATCGTTTGGGCTCTGACAAAATTACAGCCCTATTTTTGTGGCGATAAGAGGGTTAATCAGGCCTTAATAAAAGTATTATACCCAGCTGATTAGCCCCAACTCGCATTGGGAATGAAGGGGTTAAAAGTATTTGCACTGCTGTATTTGCCCTGTCCCAGCCTTCTTAACCCCAGTTTGCCGGCTATATCCTGCCTACTGTAGTAGAATAGATGTAAACTGTGCTTTCTGATTTTCAGGCACAAGATGGCGTGGTGAGCGCCAAAGACAGCGCTGAGTATGGGAAGTCAGCTGTGTAATATGGGTGTCCATTTCAAGCATTCGACTCCGTTACCGCAAATCAATTGAAAAAGTGGCTTGCGTTAGATTTGAAGTGTTTTACTTATACAAAGTATCCGTACCTTGTTAGCTCGCGTAACTTGAAAGGTGGAAAGTCAATGGCCGTGAGAAGTAGGTCAATTGATGTGGGAACTAGGTGAACTTGGGTTCCCACAAGAAAGCTTTTCAATTAAGTGTGCTAACTCACGAACGGAGAAAGCCAGCACCCTAATTTTTGGTGTGCAAGTGTAAATAAATAAACCACTAACATACATATAAAAATTACAGTTGTGATACACCCAGAACATGATGTTTTAATAAAGTGGATAATACTGTGAATATAAAATGTACAGGCAGGAACTGTTTTTCTGTAAGCCCGGGAAGAAATCCTTTGGCATGTAAATATGCTAAGGGTGCATGAGCTGAGGGTATTTTCCTTCCTGCATTTCAAAGAGGTCCCATTAAGTGGGAGCCTCTAAGTCTAGGGTAAATGCAGGGATGAAAAGCCTCAGAGATCCAAGTGTGAAACTGGCCGGGATGTTGCTGAGTGCCAGATTCAGGCACCCAGCATGAGCCATTCGCACCTTGGAGCAAACCCCAGACTCAGGGTCGCCAGGAAAAGGGTGTATTCCAGGTATGCTAAACTGCATGGGTGTCAAGTGAGCACATGCGCTTTGCAGACCGGAAAGCCTTTTTTGCCAGTTTTGCAAACTATGGGCAGATCAGGGATTCGTGTGTTAAATGTTCCCACGGAAGGGATTTGGCAGACATGTTTGAGTTAGGGTTGTGAACCCTATAACCACGCCTGTCGAGCTATCCCTGGTGTGATTCAGTTGTAATTCATGACGAAACCAAGCTGTGCAGAGGAATCCGTTCGAGTACAGCGGTAGCAGTTCCAGGATGCAAGGGGTTAATAACATCGCAACCACGGATTTACCCCAAACTCCGGAATTCATTAGCCCTGGTGACTCCCAAACAAATTCTTACGAACTTCTAATACGAAATTCCTTTATTTGACGAAGTTATTAGATCGGCAACTTGCGATCTAGTCAAACCGACTTGAACCAGAGACTGCATTTCTTGCGCTTTCTTGCAAAGGACGTTTTATTTTATTTCCCCATCCCAGTAAGTGTTATATTAAGTCTATTCTAAGTCTGTCATGTGTTTGTCTATCAAGGAAATAAAATGACAATTTATTTTGCCCTCCTTGTTGTATTGAATTGAGAATCCCAAAAATATAAAATTGTTGATAAGTACTGGTCCACCGTGACAATTTGTATGGCAGGTCATTTACTGTGATTACTGGTCACAACCGTTAAGTTGGCTACAGAGGGTGTCGGGAGAGAATGGCAGGTTATTACGCCCTTCAAGAATTTGACTTTGCCATACAGCACAAAAAGGGTAGTGAGCATGGTAATGCTGATGGACTCTCCCGACACGACATACCCAGTGAGCAAAAAAACCTCAAGAACATCCAGGCTTGCGGAGCCATCAGAAGAGGTGACTGCCACAGAGCCTTCATCTTGAGGGGGGAGGTGTGACAGTGCGGGGGTAACTAGGTTCTTTATAAAGATGAAGCCCTGTTTTGGTTACCTCTGATACGAGTATAAGAGCCTAGGAGTGTCAGCTCTTGAGCCCAGTAACTGTATATGCATAATCTGTACTTGAATGCGTGAATACAGAATTGTACTGTATGTGTTTTTGCCTTTCCAGGGATGCCAGCAAGCAGTGATTGCTAGGACACGAGTTTAAAGTGTTGTTTTGATGAGAAATTGTTGTCAGAATATGCTTAGGTAGTTGGGGCCCGTAGTTGTTGGTTCCCCTAAAAATGTACCCAAGAATCATGCTTGGTTCTCGGATACATGTAGGCACAGTGTCTTTACAATATCTCCCCTTGAAAATGCTTTCGCAACTCACGCTATGGTTCCCTGCTTCAGCACAGCCCAGAAAGGTATATGGGACATAGGGATGCACAGTGTCCCTGTAATTATAAGGGGTCCCTAGGTTAAGACGGATACCCAGTTAATGCCCAGGTAGACCAGAACCTGTATGGGGGTCCAAGGGCACTCCAACCATAAGTATAAGTTGTGAGGGGACTCTTAAAATCCAGTCCAAATCTCTTAGATAAGTATGTGGGGAATAATGGCTAGTAGAAAATAAAGAGCAGCTTTCTATTCTATTCCCCATAACCAGAGACTTTGGATATATTAAAGTATATTTTATTAACATTGTGTTTAATATGGTATATACTGTTGTGCACTGTATATGAGCTGGGACTTTCAGAACCAGTGTTTCGACATACTGGTCTAGGTTTTGAGTTAGTATCACAAATGTTACGTGTCTGTACTGTTTTGTGTAATTTACTTATCTTTCATTTTAGGTTCCAAGATCTCAATGCTCAAACAACTGTCTTCACGGGACCAGAAGAGTCCTTAGAAGAGGAGAACAAGCCTGCTGTTATGACTGCGTCCTGTGCTCAATGGGAGAGATTTCTAACACATCTGGTATACATGTTTTATTACAGAACAATAGGAAATGTGAAACAGAATGATGTAAATAATGCAAAGATATAGCCAGGCTCAGTGTTCAGAACCCGTGGCTTCCCCTGACACTGAGAAAATATTTGTGGGGGTCCCCTTTAGCAGAACAGAACCTCCTAAAGCAGCCAAAGCTTTAACTGTCCTCGGAGCTGCTGCATTTTGCTTATCTTCTCTTGGCTACTAAAACAGTAAGTCTAGCTACATCTGTTGGGCCTGAAGATGTTAACTCACTGGTCAGCAGGTCAGGATTGTCATGGGGACCAGACATTTTAACACCGAAACCATCAGGATCACTATCACCAGACAGGACACAAAAATTAGGATTGCTCTTCTGGTAGAACTGTATAACCATTAATATTGCAGGGCCGCTGCTTGGGCTACCTGGAATATCCCATCTGAGGATAACTGACAGCTTTTCTCTGATTTACTTTTCTCTCTATATAATGTTTACTGAATGGGGGAACAGAGGGCATAGTCCGCTTGTATTGACACATCTCAATCCCATGGGGGTGCATAGCACAGGGATAGCTTAACCTACTTCATTCCCTTGGATATCTCACCACAGGGATATACTGGCCTCCTCATTCCCTTGAGGATGTCACCACAGGGATATACTGGCCTCCTCATTCCCTTGGGGATCTCACCACAGGGATATACTGGCCTCTTCATTCTCTTGGGGATGCTCACCACAGGGATATACTAGCCTCCTCATTCCCTTGGGGATCTCACCACAGGGATATTCTGGAATCCTCATTCCCATGGCACTTCCTGTGATGGTGAAGGGGTAAAAAGGCCATAAATAAAGGTATTATGCCCGGCTGGTTACCTCTGACCCTTGTTTCAGGTTTTAGATTGTCAGCTCTTCAACCTGTGTATTATACTTGCAATGAATGTTTGTATAACAATAAAGAATGTATGTGTATTTTGCCTTTCCAGGAGTGCTAACCAGTGGAGATTCTCAGGTTATGAGTTTCATGGTGGATTTTGCGGTAAAAGTGTTGTCAGATTGTGTCTGGTTAGCTGGGGTACAGAGATACAGGCCACTCCAAATATGTATCCGGGAGCCGAGTCAGATTCTCAGATACATATAGACACAGACCTCTGGACAAAGTCCACCCCAGAAAACAGCCCTGTGACTTACCGACGGGATGCCCTGCTTCAGCACAGACCAGAAAGGTAAAAGGGGGCATAGAGGTATACATATCCTGAGTATTGTCCGGGGTCCCTGGTATAGAGAGAGTCCCCACAGTATATGCCAAAACTCCCAGACCCGGTATAGAGGTCCAGGTTGTCTCCAACCATCCACAAGGTTGCGAGAGTGAAATTATTTCTAAGTCAAGCTATTGTACAAAAGAATCAACTCTGAAACTTCACCTAAGCGTTATTTGAAACAACTTTTTAGCAAACTTCTTTAGGAAGGTCTAGGAGCTCTGAAAATGAGCATGCGCGTCTTTTCATTAGATCCTAAAGGACGAGGGACTTAGAAGAATTTTGTGAGATTTTTGTAAACATGGTGTATAAAGAAAGGTATATATGTTTTATGCATTCTATATGAGCTGGGGAATTCCCAAGTCCCTGGTTCTGAGAGACCAGATGGCCACCAGGCTTGGTGCCATTGTGTCTGGTCCGGTCCCGGACTTGAAAGTCTCAGAGATGCCAATGTTTTAGGGTGGGCGGAGTACTGGAGTTAAACTCAAGTATCTACGCCCAGTCCTTAATAAGGGCTATCCGGGAAACATTTGCCCAGCCCAGACTTTGAGGAGCCTGGCCCAGCGGGGGGTTCAATATGCTAAATGGCAGAGGTACCAGGTTGGCGCATGCCACTATGCAGAATTGAAATCCGTGCCTGTCCGGCGTCAGAGTACCGGCAAATCTGTGATAGGCAGGTAGAAATATTCAAACGCGCTAATTGGCTGTAGCGTTTTGTGAATGGGACTGAATTCCTTTAAGAAACTTTCAGCCAATAAGGTCCTCAGATTCTGAGCGTCAAAACAGCAGCAGCAAACTTGAACTGGCGAAAAGATGCTTTGTGAGAAATAGCAGCGACCGGCTTCAGAGATTTTCAAGTTAAGAAGTCCAGCTTTCCGGGGACAAGTTCTCAGAATAGAACTGAAGGAAAATCCGTTATTTCCTCCCCTGGCTTCAGAACCAAAAGGAACCAATTCTCTGCCAAGAAAACTGAAGCCTTGTGACTGGACACACCATCTGCACCATTTTGCAGCAGACTTCCCCGGAGAAGCTTTCACACCCTGCAACTGTTATCTTCGATCTTTGATGAACTATCAGGCCTGGTAGACGAACAAAATGAAACATAACGCAAGCCAGGTTTCAAATCCTTTGTCTCAATTTATTACTCATAGGGTAATGACTTTTATACAGAAAAAAAAAAGATATTGGATAGAGGCGTAACATAGGCGTAACATAATGCACCGACACACTTTATTCGAGCAAATACCCAGTATATACCTAGCAGATACCTGGAATGCGCCGCTCCTCACCTCTGACAAGCCCCGTTGCGTTTGCCTTCCCAGCCTGGGTTCATGCCTGGCTGACGGGCGGCTGATCTGTTAAATGATAATGATTAGGATTTAATAGGCTGCAATGCTTCGCGTGTCTACCAGATGGCATAAATTCATGAATTGTAATGCAGTATATATATATTTACTGTGCAGTATTGCAGCCAGAGGGAATAAAATGCTTCAATCCCTGCCTGGAAAATACCTCAATGCACTCGGGCAGAAAACAGTCACAAACCTCAATACACCCGGGTATACCCGAATTCGTGGGACTAGCCGAGCTCGAATAAAGTGTGTCGCCAGTGTAGGCGTATCATAGGTGTGTCTTGGGCGTAGCTTTGATTAGAGGCGTGATTTAGGGGCAGGACATATAAGTGGCGTGACTTTTGGGATGTGTTTTCCCAATACAAGCAATTGTCTGAATACATAGCTTATTCATTGTCTGTTATCAAAAGAGACCTTGAGTCTTTAGCAACTATATTACACTATTTTGCTTCTTGCAGAGAACCATTCTATTATATTCTAACTAAAACATCAGGAAATTGACAACACAAAAGTATCGTAGTAATATCCTGACCAGGAAGAAAGGAAATGCAATTTGGCAGAAACTGAGTGCATTTAGGAATTATATTTCAGCAAAAGGCTGACTACAGAATCTTAACTAGTTATGACCATACAAAATGGAAGCTTAACATGAGTGCAGATTCTGGCCTGACATATTGGTCCTAACAATCCCCTCCTTTTTGTTCTCTAAAAGAACAAATACCCTTACTAGGTACGCTTCTCTATGACAATGGCCTTATGGGGACCAATAGTATCATAGACTCTGTTCATGGCCACATATGAATTATTAGTTGCATACATGGCGTGAGATGAAACTGAAGGTTTCCTTGAGACAAATAAAAACATTGCACACTTAGCACAGTGAAAAATAACATAAATTGCTGCGATTATACTAATCACTACAATAAAACCATAGAGAATTTTCATACCCAATTCTCTGATCCAACTAGTGAGTCCTGACATCCAATTTAAGCTAAGGCCTGAGGATTCTTTACGCATCCTAGCCTGAATTTCCTGTAACTTATCCATATCTTTATGAATAGCGCCAGACTCATTTTCAATATAGGCACAGCACTTCTGTCCTACAAGTTTACAAACACCTCCATGTGAGGCTAGCAGATAATCAAGAGCCATTCTATTCTGTAATAATACTGTTCGGATCTGCTCTTGTTCATTAGTCAGACGGATAATAGCATCACTTGTCTGATTAATAGCATCATCAATATTTACCATAATTTCACTTAATTTAGAATAGAGATCCAGAACACCTAAACTAGGTATAAAAACCCCAGCTGCAATGTGGGTTTGACTAATGGTCCTGGTCAGATCTTTTCGATTTCTCAGCCTCCCTTGGGGTAACGTGTCAGATACATAGAAAGTGGGAATGATGAAATCAAGATAACAAGGGGCAGTGTGATTGCAGGGTACAATCTTAGTATCTTAGTGGCCATATATATATATATATATATATATATATATATATATATATATATATATATATATATATATATGGCCACTAAGATACTAAGATTGTATATATACATATATATATCATTAAATATTTCTATAGATTAGAAAATGGCTTACATCTCAATATGTCACATAATTTATGGGTCAGCTATTTGTGAGAATTGGTGGGGGCTAATTTCTGCTAAGAGCGACTGCACAAACATTCTTCTTGCACACATCTTTCATACTGCATTTACTCAGAATGGCAAAACGGACCAAGACGGATGCTATGGTCAAAATGGATGACTTGTGATCCTTTCCTTGTGGTTGACTCACGCCCCTTTGTGACCTCCCACCTTCCTCATATCCAGTCTTCTCAGTCCCCCCCATATCCTTAAGAGACAGTCTATTTAAAGAACAGTACAGTTAACCATTTCATAGTCCTGATGGACCAAGATGTCCAAGTTGTGCATAACTTCATTCCTTTCTTTTCCGGCCATTATATCAGCCCAATTGATTGCTTCTTCGGTCTCTTCTTCTGGTGGACTGGCGATATCATCACCGCAGAGAGGCATAGCGTCGGTGGGGGTTGCAACGCACTTCTGGATCAGTGTTTTGCTATACTTAATACATAGAGAGCAATGAGTAGGACAAACACACACATACAAAAACATTCGCTAGCTTCGCTCAAAGCAAATCAATCCAACCACCAAGGCCCACATGGTCCCTAAATCCTGGATAAATACACAACAGTGCTCTTTAACTAGGGCGCATACATGCCTCTCCTTTTGAGGCTAAAATAAAGTCTAGAACTATTTTATTCTGCGGAGCCATTAAATTAAACTAAACCTATTCTTTGTTAAGTGAGTAAATGTCTGTGGTTGTATGATTTAGGATATCCCTGTAAACCTGTCATACAGTAACCCAACTCCTACATTTGGGAATACATTCCCTGAAACTTATTCTTCCCATAGACTACTTTTTAACACTTGTGTATTGGGTGTCTCTCTTTTGTTTCTAACTCTACCTGCGAGCAATTAACATAACCGTGTGTTTGACTGATAAAGCATTCTCCCACCGGGATATCATTCTGCAGTGAGATTCTATTAACCTATAAATCCAAACAAAATAAACAGAGTTAAACAAATAATACCTTATACTATTTTGTCATCCTTATGGGATGCCACTTACACAAACATAATAGAGCCTACATTTGTAACTGAAAAATAATAAAAACCTGTAAAAATAAAAAGTTCAAAGTTCGTGTGTTGAGGCCTGGACATTTTTGCCTTTAACCTTTCTCCCTTGATGATTAGTGGTCAGAGAGTATTGTGTCCATCAAAACACTTATTTGCAGGTGCTATGTCTTTGTCTTTATTAGCTGTAAGTGCCTAGGCTGGCACTATTTTGACGTGCGTGATGTGTATCCATGATGATAAGAAATTTTTACTGCAATGCTGGTGATGAGTAGTATTAAATGGCCTTTTCATCTGGGATGGACGCGTGCTTGCGTAGTAAATACTTGACCATTAACCCGTCTTGCGTAGGTGCACTTTCAGCTTTAACCTGTGCCTAGAAAGACTCAAAAATATATATTAGTTGCATGCAATACTTATTAATTGTTTTATTACCAATAACATGGTCCTTAATTCGTTACTTTGAACTACTGATGGTCATAACTCATCCCATAAGTGTCTCATAGGGAGAGAATTTTTACCTAGAAATAAATTCTTGTATTAATATGGTTACTACTATTATTAGCATCCACAATATTAAACAGAGATATTTCCTATTAACGCTCCTCAAATTTTAAACTAAGCAACCAATATGGACTTGATTTTGCTACAATCCAAGTTCCTAAAACTCGGTACCTCAGCCTTTGCCAAACCAATTGCTTCCATAATCAACTCTATCCTGTCTGCAGGCCATATCCCTAAGACCTGGAAAACTGCCAGCGCTGTCCCAATCTTCAAAAATGGGGACAAAAATACTGTCTCAAACTACAAATCAATCTCTCTTCTCCCAATACACACTTACTCTCATTCATACCTAACTGCCATCTGCCATTTTCTCTGATGCAAATGGTGTCAACCTTTTAGTCATTTAATACTAACTAACCTTAAAACTCGCCCAACACATCAAGCATCCCAACAGCCTGCACTCATGGCTATTGTCCCACACCCACAGTCACTCCTGGCTTTCACCTCAAACACTCCATTGTAACTATTCTGCTAAAAATATGAAATGCCTTGTATATAAAATATACCCTGCTCGCCCATGCAGCTATATATCCCCTGTATTTTAACTCTATGTCCAGGACATACCCAAAAACAAATAAATGGTTACAAAATTATAAATTTGGCAGATATGATATATCCCTCAACATAGGGACGGCTTGCTACCTGCTTTGCTGTGACATCTGCAAAGGTATTATTATTTTTTACCAGGGGCCTGTCAGCCCTGTTAGTTTGGCAGCAACTTTTTATTACTGCAAGAGCCCTTGGAGTTAACATTGCTATAATAAATTCTGAACCTGCTGTGCATTGTATATCATTTACAACATATCAAGTTCATATCAAATCCCTCAATAGGGATTTCAGAGAGACCTTCAATAACCTATGTATGTATCTCCCCTCTTTTGTTCATATATTATCTATATATCTGAACAAAAATACAAAAATAGATATGAAAACAGGTTGCTTGATATATAGCAAAATTAAACTGGTAAATAGATTTGTATGTGTAGCAACTATAAAAATATTTACTGCTTGTGTTAAAAGAAAAAGCCTGCAGTAGGTCTTTTAACAACTGTGGCATTTACAATATAAGAAAAAAATCCTGAAATCCTGAACAAAAGATTTCCTTTTAAAATAGACAAATAATTCTGAACTCTTTGCAAAGTGCTGAGCACACAGTCAGCAGTAACTTTAAAAGACACTCTGACTTTAAAAAGAAAAAAAAAATTTCAAAGTGCTTTTTTTTTTCTTTTTTTTCTGGGAAAACAGCCAGAAGCCTCAAAGTACAAATAGCAGATAACGGGTTTCGCTGTCTAATTCATATTAACTGCTGGATTAATCTTCGCGCAGGGGATTCTAACATTAGTTTAATGTTATGAAGCTTTCCACGCTGTCCTAAAACTGCATTTTGTATGGCCTTTCAAAAATTAAATAACGGGAATATTTCAAATTACTTATAAACACCAAATCTATGCCAACAAGAGCATGCAATATTCTTCCACTCATTCCCCTGAATGCCTTTTGAAAGAAATCTCATATTCCTGCAAACTTCCATCAATACATCTTATGCTATCCCGTTTTAACTATGCCCTCTCTTAAACTAAACAAAATATCTTCAAACATGCAACAGTTATACCATGACTAAAAAAACAGCAAGCTTGACCCTACCTGTCTTGTATGGCTTCTAGAGGTTGTTTGAACTGGGGCGCTCCCTAGGATTTGTGGCGGAGAAAGTGCTGCAACGCCTAAGCTATTCAAATAAATTGGAATATAGATATGTGATTGTGAACGAAGTGTAAAAGAGTATATAAAAATATATACTGGCCCTTTTTTGATGATTTCCTGGTTGCTGCTTGACTTCGGAGAAGGGAATCCCGTCTCCTTCTTAGCGTGGCAGTTGTAGTGTGAAGATGGTCAGCGCAAACCTCATGGGCCTCCCGATGTCGATGGAGCCGAATGAAATAAAAGGATATGGATAAAAAGAATTAAAATCTCAGTGTATTAGATACACATGTGGGGGATGGGGGAAGAGGGGGGGGTGGGTGGGGAAGGGGGGAGGGGGGTAAGGGCAGGGGGTGGAAGCAAGGAGGAGGATAATGCTGGAGGGGTTGATACTTGGTTTTCCACTTTATCTAATCAAAGAATACATAAAATTATGGATTCAGTGACTCACACGGGCTTGTGTGGTGTCTCTCCCTCAACGCTGACTGTAGTGGATTTATTACAGACTCATATGCTGGAGTCTCAATATACATAAAACTCACACGGCCTTATGTGAGTCCTTGTCCTCAGAGGGTGATGTCCTGTATGGATGGTGTCTGGGTTGTCTCAGCAGAATTATCCCCCGATGGGTGTAGTGTGTGAGTGTCTCCTCTCCCCTTTCCCAGATGACCAAAAGGAGTGTATGCCAACAAGGGTTAACAACAATAAAAAAGGTCTTTAATGGGTATACAGTGGAGACATAAGCATATGAAATGCAAACATGTGGTGAACCATAAAATGTATAGAACAATCTATGACACAATGAAATACAATAAAATAAGACACAATGAAATAAAATGAAATAAAGCAAACACAAGGACTACACTCACACTTGAAGTCAAATAAAATGGCCCAGCCTCAGCCGCTCGGTACACTCCTGCACGGTCTCCTCCTCCGTTCTTGTTCCCACTGGCGCGTCCGGCAGCGGAACCGGAAGAGGGGATCTGCACCGGATGTCCTGTAGTGTGCTGGGTCCCTCTCTCAATGAGCTCCGGCAGGGAACAACGCGTTTCGCAATAAGCTTCGTCAGGTTCCTGCCGGATGCTCATTGTGTGCTGTATATATAGGTATCCCCCTTTAGTTAATTGGTTGATCACCTGTTACAATTGTATGGCTTCTACACTGCTTATTTAACGGAGACAATTCTCGCTAAAATAACTGATGACCTCCATGCTGCTAATGACAGCGTACATAAAAAAGGTTGGTAAAAGGCATGTAGTGTGTATCACACTGTTTACCACTCGGCTGTTAGCTGTAGATTCAGGTGCTTGCTCCCCTCTGCTGCTGCAGCTCAGTTGATTCTGGGGCAGGACGTCAGTCTTTTCACTCCCAAGGGGATTTTCCCTTTTCCCAATATTGCCTTATATCTGCTTACATTGGCCTTTGTCTATGTGTTGGCCTGTCCTGTTTTTATTTCATCCTGTGTGCTGTTTTGGACACTTGTGAGAGACTCTGTAAGACTGTTCAAACTTCCCTATTGAATCCACCACTGCTGTGAAGACAGCAGCAAGCTGCGTTTTAACCTCTCTGCAGAGGATACACCTGCCAAGGTACAGGAGCAGCTTCATATCGGCTAGGAAGCAGGAGCGATTTCACCGAGCCCCAGTACCAGCTGCTGAACCTGGCTGCATGAAGGGAAATCCCCTTGGGAGTGAAAAGACTGACATCCTGCCCCAGAATCAACTGAGCTGCAGCAGCAGAGGGAAGCAAGCACCTGAATCTACAGCTAACAGCCGAGTGGTAAACAGTGTGATACACACTACATGCCTTTTACCAACCTTTTTTATGTACGCAGATATATTACCCCCTTTTTAAATCTATAATATATTGTTGAATTTGCTTCACTATTTGGCGTTGTGCGCTGTTTTCTTTTGTTTCCCTTCTCTTAGTGTGTGTGGGGTGCTGAGCCATCCCTGCGTTTACAGCTGCAGACGCCATTATCCCCAACACGGTTATGTGGCACTTATTATTTAATGTTTAACTACCTCACTGTGGGAGTTGTGGTTTAATTTTTTATACATTTTTTATCACTAAATTGATGGTATAGTCACTGCACTGTATATATTTATACATTTAAACTTTATAGGTAGTTAGGTAGTAGCGCACAGTTTTGTTTTTTGTGTTTACTGCTAATGACAGCACCTGCCACCACGTACACCCTCCTTTTGAAGCGCTATGTACATTAATGGCGTTATATACATATATAATACAATATATTAATTCAAACAGTGCTTGTGAGCTCTTACCAGCATTTTAAACAAAAACATCTTAATCCTGTAGAAATAAAATTGAAATGTGTTATCTTACTGCTTTATGGAAAAAAAAGACAGTTCTACATTACCTTGTTCTCATAAGCTGCTTAAGCACAGAGCTAGTTAATTTTAAAGTGAATGCTTTGCATTCTTTAAACTGTAAGGGAGAGGCTGTGCCCCTTCTTTTATTAAGATAGAAATACCACAAACGAAAAGAAATGTGTCCGGTTTAAAAAGTATCCGCCTGGCCAGGACGAATAAACCTTTCAAACTATAACCAGGGACAGAGCTGAATATACTCCCCTTTTGTTGTGAGGTATTTCTCTCTATATTCGGAACACCTTTTTAAAACCTTTTAAAATTTAGATTTCATCATGAGCAACTAATATTCATATTTTTTGTACACACGTGATAATCAGCATGACTTTCACACAAGAAATCATTCAGGAAAAAATCATCAGGGTTGCAAACAAACTCTTTTACATAAGGTAGCGGTGTTTTTTTTTTTTTACAGTGACTTTCACTCTGAGCCCCCACGGGCAAAGCAGCACTTCCCTGCTTCTGACTGATAATGGCACACTTTTTGCCAATGACCAAAACCACCACAATTAAAACAGACACCATTATTCTGAGCTATTATTCCTGATTGATTTCTGAGACCAGCATAAACCATTAGTAGCTTATAGAAAAACAGACAAATAATTATGACAAATGATTGCAATATTGATACTTACACAATACTGTATACAATGGTCGTTCAGCTAGATCAGAGATAACAGTCCAGTCGTGCACAAACTTTACTGGACTCTAACCAAAAATTTTGTTTAAAAGGGCCTATCCCAATTCTTCAGTCACAATTTAGGTCTATTAAATTCCCAGAGGGGGTGAAGCATCATATATAAAAATTTACATATATACTTACCACCTCTGTGAACTTCCCACTTCTAGACACCAAAAACTGAAGGAAAATCCGTTATTTCCTCCCCTGGCTTCAGAACCAAAAGGAACCAATTCTCTGCCAAGAAAACTGAAGCCTTGTGACTGGACACACCATCTGCACCATTTTGCAGCAGACTTCCCCGGAGAAGCTTTCACGCCCTGCAACTGTTATCTTCGATCTTTGATGAACTATCAGGCCTGGTAGACGAACAAAATGAAACATAACGCAAGCCAGGTTTCAAATCCTTTGTCTCAATTTATTACTCATAGGGTAATGACTTTTATACAGAAAAAAAAAAGATATTGGTTAGAGGCGTAACATAGGCGTATCATAGGCGTGTCTTGGGCGTAGCTTTGATTAGAGGCATGATTTAGGGGCAGGACATATTAGTGGCGTGACTTTTGGGACGTGTTTTCCCAATACAAGCAATTGTCTGAATACATAGCTTATTCATTGTCTGTTATCATAAGAGACCTTGAGTCTTTAGCAACTATATTACACTATTTTGCTTCTTGCAGAGAACCATTCTATTATATTCTAACTAAAACATCAGGAAATTGACAACACAAAAGTATCGTAGTAATATCCTGACCAGGAAGAAAGGAAATGCAATTTGGCAGAAACTGAGTGCATTTAGGAATTATATTTCAGCAAAAGGCTGACTACAGAATCTTAACTAGTTATGACCATACAAAATGGAAGCTTAACATGAGTGCAGATTCTGGTCTGACATATTGGTCCTAACAATCACGTAGCAGTCGCGGCTGGAACTACAAGCCGAAAAGAGTACCAGGACATTTATTACTATCTCCCAGTCAAGGGATTTTGGCATCTCTGGAGCAGATACATTTGTGGCCTCTGGTAATTCATGCTGAATTGAGTTCCAGGACTTTTGTGGGTAACTCCCTGTCAACCTAAAGACTTTGTTTTTTTACTATTTCAACTAAGAAAGGCTAGTTTTGTAAAATTTTAATTCACTGTATGTACATCTGTTTCCAAGGAATAACTCACAATCTGTTTTACTTCTTTGTTTTGCTCAATGAATGATCCCGGTATAAAGGTGTAAATTACCTGGTCTCCTGTGGCAAGGACACAATAATTGAATAAACGAAAGATTATTCTGGCAAGCCAGCAAACACACAAAATACACAATCACAATGAAACACTCGCTAACTGGGGATTTGGGGGGAAGACTCCAGCCTCAAATAGGTAAAGGAGCCTGCTTCAGAAGGCTTATCCTGTCCACTTCCCATCCAGTGCTTCTCTGGCGCTTCTCCGCTAAGATCAGTGCTATTTCACACAAAGCACTTTCGAATCTCCCGCCAGCCATGTCTCCGATCATTTCCCATGATGTTCTCCGCTGATCGGGCTTCTCCAGCGCTTCTCGGTCAAGCGCAGTTCTATTTCCTATTGAGAACTTTTGAAAAGCCTGCCAGTCATGCCTCCGATCGACTCCAGAGATGACCTGGTTCCTGCATCGGTCACACTACTTACATTGCCACCGCTGGCTAGACTTTACATGGATCAGGAGCCGCTGGCCAATCACAGTGCAGATCGTGACGATGCCAATCAGAGGACGAAGGCTTGCCTTGCTACACCAATGGGGAAAGGGGGATAGATTAGGCGCTCAGGACTGCCCTTTGATAACGGAGGTTCAAGGAATCTGGGAATTCAAACTTGACAATGGGAACCGAGCCTGCCGGAGAAGAAGGTTTTGAAACATGGAGAAAACATACCATCCATATACTAGCTGAATAATCGTGTCCAGAATCCGTCAAGGGGCAAAAATTAGTGGAGAGTCTCCGACCCCCAGCTGCACAACTGGTTTGAATGCATCGTGAAGTAGAAGGAGATGTGACGGCTTATGAGTTGTTAGAAATGCTCACCCAGTCCTACTGCTGCGACACACTTTATTCGAGCAAATACCCAGTATGTACCTGGCAGATACCTGGAATGCGCAGCTCCTCACCTCAGACAAGCCCCGTTGCATTTGCCTTCCCAGCCTGGGTTCATGCCTGGCTGACGGGTGGCTGATCTGTTAAATGATAATGATTAGGATTTAATAGGCTGCAATGCTTCGCGTGTCTACCAGATGGCATAAATTCATGAATTGTAATGCAGTATATATATATATATATATATATACTGTGCAGTATTGCAGCCAGTGGGAATAAAATGCTTCAATCCCTGCCTGGAAAATACCTCAATGCACTCGGGCAGAAAACAGTCACAAACCTCAATACACCCGAGTATACCCGAATTCGTTGGACTAGCCGAGCTCGAATAAAGTGTGTCGCCAGTGTATGCGTATGAAGACGATGAGGATGAGCTGATGGCAAAATTCAAGGCTCTTTGACAAAAGGAAGGAGAAGATTTGTCCGCGTTCGTCCGCAAGCTCCAGCTGTCCCTAGGGAATCTCCTGTCAAAGAAGATTGTGGTGGTCGCTGAAGTGGACCGGCATCGATTCAAGCAACTACTGAAAGGTTCGTTGCCTAATCACCCTATAGCTATACACTACCGACACACTTTATTGAAGTGTGTTCGGTACCGCAAGCCGGGAAATCTCCCGGCTTGCTAGTGGCCGCCCCTCGGCGGTCACGCGTCATCGGGAGCGTGCGCCCCCTGCACGCGTGTCCAGGGGCTCCCCGAGGGAGCCCTGGTGTCCCGCGATCGCGGGACAGCGGCAGGGGGTTCCGGGGGACCCGGCGGACCCGGCAGCGGTAGGGAGAGCGCCCCGATCGGAGGGCGCTCTTCCGCTGCTTCGGCGCGCGCCCGTCACACTCGGGCGCGTGCCAGGCTACTGCTGCGGCACAGAACGGGCAAATGCTCGAATAAACTGTGCCGCAGCAGTAGTGATGCAGGCCACCCCGATCACTGCAGCACCACCCAGCTACATGGAATTAATGCGGCATATCCAGAGGCATGCGGTACAGCTGCATTTTCACACCTCTAAGAAAGGAAAAGACGGCCGCAAGGAGGATGCTAAGGATGCACCAGTACCTAAAGAAAAAGGGAACAAGAAGGAGAAAGATGCGGATGCTACTGAAGTGCCCCGATCGCCGCCCCGGTCCTCAGGCTGGCCAAGATCTCGCCCGGACTTACGCTGTTACAACTGTAGTGAAGTAGGGCATATCGCAAAGGTCTGCCCAAACCCTGGAAAACCCCAATCAGTAGCCAAGTCCTACACGGTACAGGTACAGCAAGCCCTCACTTCCTTCCCGGCATTACCCGAGGAGATTGAAGAAGAATCAAGGAATTCTTCCCCAAGAGGGAATCTGCAACCAGCCGCCTACTGCCGAGTAGGGCCCACCGCCATAATAAGAATTGTCGTGGAGGGGATCTATTCTTCAGCACTGATGGATACTGGGTCACAGGTGACCATCATCTACCGTCCATTCTATGACCAGCACCTCAGTCATCTTCCCTTGCAGTCAGCCGAAAAGATGACGTTGTGGGGGCTGAGTAAAGATGATTACCCCATCAACGGAATAGTGGCGTTCAAGCTAGTTATCCTGCAGTTGAACACCAACAAGTCGCACCCCATGTTGGTGGAAGCCCTGGTCTGCCCGGAGGCTCGCGAACATCCCAGTGCCCCCATCATATTGGGCACAAATGCAGAAATAGTAAGGTTGGTGATTCGCTCATTCCTTCAAGAAGCTGGTTAGCTACCGTTGGCATCCCTGAATATAGCCCCTGGCCTACAGGAGGAATGCTATAGAATGGCGTATGAAGAAGAGTATGGCGATATCTTTAGTCTAGAGCAAGGGTTACTGGAGTTTCCGCCAGGGTTAGTGCAGTGCATGACGGCGCTGATCGCGTACCCCAAGCAGGATGAACAGGACAGATACTTTTCACTAGAGACCCTTCCCGAGTCTGAACTCCATAAGATGATACCTGAAGTGCAAGAGTGGACATCCAAAGTCCCCAGGAAGGTTACGGTGGCTATCCAGAACATGTCGCTCCATATGGTGTCGCTGGAACGAGGACAACGGCTGGGTAGAGTTTACCCGGTGGATCCTGTAGACGACACAGCAATGGTCCATGCCGCCCGTGTGGGAGGAGAGCCTGAGGAGCTACCATTTGACTTCGGAGAGTCTCCCCTGAAGGAAGAATGGAAGGAGAGGCTACGTGCTCAGTTGAGAGAGCGACAGGAAGTGTTCTCCACTATTGAGATGCATGTGGGATGCAGTAGAAGCGCTCAGCACACCATTCACCTGAATGATGCTACTCAATATAGAGGAAGGTCTCGGCGTATAGCCCCTCGAGATGTGGAAGATGTGTGAGGTGTCTTGAACGAGATGGAAACAGCCGGTATAGTGACCGATTCTCGAAGTCCTTATGCCTCACCAATTGTGGTGGTTCGCAAGAAGAATGGGTCTGTGTGATTATGCGTGGACTACAGAACTTTGAACAAACGTACGGTGCCTGACCAATACACGCTACCACGCATAGAAGAGATCCTCATTGCATTATCCGGAAGTGGGTTAGCGTGTTGGACCTTCGATCAGGATACTAGCAGGTTCCCATGAGTATGGCTGACCAAGAAAAGACGGCGTTCGTCTGTCCTTTTGGCTTCTATCAGTTCAACCGGATGCCCAAAGGTATCTGCGGTGCTCCAGCCACCTTCCAATGGCTTATGGAGAAGACGATTGGAGACATGTGTCCTCGTGAGTGTCTGGTCTACTTAGACGACATAATTGTATTTGGAGAAAAAAGGCAATGTCGGCGCCAAAGGTGACAATAAAAATAAAAATAGTTCAAACCATATGGTGAAATGTCCAAATCAAAGTCCTTGGTGATTGGAGGGTGGATGAACGAAATAGGGATTCTCTCCAGGACGTGACATGATATGTGAATACAAAAGGAAAAAAATTATAGTGCAGTATGTCAGTCAATGTGGACATAAAAACATATAACACTAACAACACAGAACATACAAGACAGACTAACAACAGCAAAAAGCCAGACTAAATATAATAAAAAAGCTATTTATTGACTACTAATACAGGATTCTGGAGGATGGCTATCACACACCAATCCGGGGGGGGGGGGGGTAAAATCGTTGCCCTACTCACGGAATGCAAGATATTAAGAGGCAGCAGGACTGGAGACACACTCTGTACTTCCAAGATGGCGACCGGAGCCCTCTCTCTGGCGTCCCCACGTGTGGTGGATGCTGTGTAGAGCTGCAGGATACAGGAACAGTGGTGCTCCTGAGCGGACGTGATGTCACGCTCTGACCTTCTTCCGATCTCCTAGTCCGCGCTTGTAACTTTTCCCCCCACCTCCAGGCACACAAAATCGCTTCTAAAACAGTATCCTCCCAACGCGTTTCGTGCGCATGCGCGCACTTCTTCAAGGGAATTTTTTTCCTTTTGTATTCACATATCACGTCACGTCCTGGAGAGAATCCCTATTTCGTTCATCCACCCTCCAATCACCAAGGACTTTGATTTGGACATTTCACCATATGGTTTGAACTATTTTTATTTTTATTGTCACCTTTGGCGCCGACATTGCCTTTTTTCTCCATGTTCTGTTACTGACTGTACTGTCAGTTTTTGTCTGGCTGCCATATCACATTTTTAATTAGTCCCAATAGGGGCGTGTATGTTCTATAGCGCTGTTTTGCACCGTCTTTTCTGTAATTGTATTTGGAACAACTTTCGAAGAACATGAGGCTCGGCTGATGAAGGTGCTGGATCGATTAGGTCAAGAAGGATTGAAACTCTCCTTAGACAAGTGCTGTTTCTGTCGGACATCGGTCACCTATGTGGCCATATAGTATCTGCAGATGGAGTGGCCACTGACCCGGCTAAGGTAGAGGCGGTGGTGAATTGGCCGAGACCCGAGAATGTGATGGAACTGAGGTAAGTTCTCAGGTTTTGCGGGTACTACCGGCGGTTTGTGGATGGATACTCCAAGAAGGCGGCTGTGCTGAACAACTTGCTAAAGGTCTATCCAGAAGAACCCAAGCAGAAGAAGACCACTCCGAGAACACCCTTCAGGGATCGGTGGACACCAGCCTGTGAAGAAGCATTTAAAGGGCTGAAGAAGAGTCTAACGGAAGCTCCCGTCCTGGCCTATGCTGACCCGGAGAAGCCTTACATCCTGCACGTGGATGCAAGCCTTAATGGATTGGGAGCAGTACTACATCAGAAGTATCCCACTGGGCTGTGACCTGTGGCCTATGCAAGTAGAAGTTTGACCCCTAGTGAAAAGAACTATCCTGTCCACAAGTTGGAGTTTCTTGCCCTCAAATGGGCCATATCAGAAGAACTACATGACTATATATACGGGGTTACCTTCGAAGTCAGAACGGATAACAATCCGCTGACCTATGTACAAACTACTGCCAAATTAGATGCGACCGGTCATAGATGCATGGCCACCCTCGCCAATTATCGTTTTTCTCTGAAATATAAGCCTGGACCTCTCAATATAGAAGCCGATGCTCTATCTAGAAGATCGGGGCTGAGTGAGACATCCGATGATGGGCCTTGGGAAGAAATCCTGGGACTAGGGATGAGAGCCATGTGTTCCACTGCTGGTTTTGTAAATGATCGAGTGGCATTCTCAGAGCTAAGAGTCGCGGATTCTTTAGGGTGTCAACCTCAAGGCCTTCCAGATTCTTACTGTCACCCTAATGGCATGGGTCTAACCCAAAACGTTATCTTCACTTGGAAAGAAATGGTATAGCACAGACACGTGATCCTGTAGCTAAGGCTGTCCGAGAGGCTCTACACAAAAATGATTCTTCCTTAGTGAAACGGGCTCCTCCTGATGAGGTAAGCCTCCTCATGTGAGAATGGGACAAGTTTGAGATGGATAACGGACTACTCAATAGGGTTGTTCAATTCCACAATCATCCTGACTGTCGACAACTTTTTCTATCCCGGCAAATTCAAGGCCTCGTTTTAAGATCACTACATGATGATCATGGACATTTGGGGGTGGATAAGACTCTGGGTTTAGTGCGAGACCGTTTTTTCTGGCCAAGAATGAGGGAGTCAATTCAACATCACTGCCGGAAATGTTTACGGTGCATTCATAGGAAGAAACTTCCCACTCGTGCTGCCCCAATGGGCCATCTCAAGAGCTCCGGGCCTATGGATGTAGTATGTATGGACTTTCTGTGCGTAGAGCCAGACTCAAAGGGTATTGGGAATGTACTAGTAGTGACAGATCATTACACTCGATACACGCAAGCCTTTCCCAGGAAAGATCAGGATGCTACCACTGTGGCTAAAGTGCTGTGGGAGAAGTATTTCAGGCATTATGGTCTGCCAAACAGGATGCATTCAGACCAGGGACGAGATTTTGAGAGCAAGTTGATCAAAGAGTTGCTAACACTGTTGAACATCCAGAAATCAAGGACTACTCCTTATCATCCCGAGGGAGATGCACTCCCGGAAAGATTTAATTGGACATTGCTGGACATGCTAGGTACTCTGAAGGATTCCCAAAAAGGAGTATGGAGCAAGCATGTAGAGGCTTTGGTACATGCCTACAATTGCACTAGGTACGAGTCCACAGGGTACACACCATACTTTATGATGTTTGGAAGAGAAGCCAGATTACCGATTGACATACGCATGCGGGTATCTACCGATGGGGTACCCAATATGACTCACTATTAGTATGTAAAAAGACTCCAGGACAGTCTGCACCATGCCTATTAGTTAGCAGAAAGAGCTACCGCTAGACTGAACGCCAATAACAAAAGGAGGTACGATCACAAAGTACGGTACCGAGAACTACAACCGGGAGACGCAGTTCTCCTACGCAATTTAGCCAATGCATGCTGTTTAAAGGGTTGCTCATGTAATGTGAGCATGAGATAAAAGGTGGCACTGTGTGCTCATTTGCATGTCATTTCCCAGAATCCCTTGCTGCAGTGGAAATGCTGTGTGCTGGGTGATAATGTTGAAAGACAGGGTTGCAGACCTGTCTAAGACATGCAAATGAATATACAGGAATATTTACAGTTGCTTTATGCTTTACTGTGGATGGTTTTAGTCACATTTTTACCCACCATAACCTTAATAAGTGTGGTGATTACCGACTCTTATCTCATTTGAACAAATTACAGCAACCAACCTCACACTGATGATACCCATCAAGGTTGAAACATGTCTGTGAGTGGGTTTACTGGCTTTGCATCTCCCAAGCCCTTGCTTAAAAGCTGTGTTTAAAGCAGCATGCATTGGCTAAGGGTTGCTCATGTAATGTGAGCATGAGATAAAAGGTGGCACTGTGTGCTCATTTGCATGTAATTTCCCAGAATCCATTGCTGTAGTGGAATTGCTGTGTGCTGGGTGATAATGGTGAAAGACAGGGTTGCAGACCTGTCTAAGACATGCAAATGAATATACAGGAATATTTACAACGCACGCACGCACACACACACACTACAATTCAATCCAAACAAGTATACTATTTAAACCAAGCAAGTAAACAGAAATATATTAACATTAATTAATCAAATCCAAAATCAATTACAATCCAATCCAAATCAATTACACAATAACCTATTTCAATCGTTAAACCAACCCATTCATAAAAAAAGTTACCATCAGCCAAAATATAACTATCAAAAATAATCCACTATTAAAAAGTAAGCCACACCCTGAAATCAAGTACTGCAAAAACCACCAAAAATTACATCTATCTAAATAAAAATTTACATAACACAATCATTTGTAAGCATTGCAGCAAAATACACTTTAAAAACAGCAAAACAAGCATTTCCAAAACAATAATTTCTTACCATGTATGTATATATCGATCTAGACATACATACAGTGGCAAGAAATGATATTTATGATTCTATCAGCAACCTTCATTATTAGTTGCGTCACTTATGACTCTCCCATTGAGCATGTTTTTGCTTCTGGCCGGGTAAAGGCTTGGTTAAGAGACATTGTACCATTCCTTCCACCAGGGGGAGGAAGTAATACGGAACCGGTGATTGTTACCTCAGAGCGGGCTCTCCAAGAGATTCACCCAGGGGAGGCTCACGGATGCAAAAGTGAGGTACCCCCACATGATCCGTTAGGGGCACCCCACAAATGGTTTCAGCTCGCTTCGATAATCTGGTGTGAAGTGCATTGTAACCTGATGTTTAAAGACCATATGATAAGTTGTATTTTCTATGCAATGCATTTTGATTATATAACGATTGTACCAGGTTATCTCGTTCCCCAAGCGGGGACGTTGGGTTTTTCACCAGGGGGAGGATACAGCCATGTCTCTCCTGCCTGTCAGTACGCCCCTCACCTAGCTGGCGATCGCCCCGCCAGCCGATCGCAGGGGTGAGGGCGGTCAGGCTCCGGCTCAGGGTTTGCCGGGGACGCGTGCGGCCGGTTGGCAAGTCCGCAAGCGCGTCACAGGGCTCCTGTAGCCGGGTGGGGAGGGCGCCGCCATTGTGCATTAGCTCGTGCATGCGCAGGGATAGCCAGGCGCCAGGAGAGCCCCAGAGAGATCGCGTATGCGCAGGACAGCACAAAGAAAGCCCGCAAAACCCTAACCTACCAGGGAAGGCTCTAGGCAGGGACTACGAGTCCCATGAGCCTTTGCGCACCCCACGTGATGCCAGGGAGCTAATAGGGCTTAGGATCTCCCTGCATGAAAATAGATTTAGTTCGCGAGCTGAGCCCACGTTAGTTAGTTGGAGCTGGGAGCAGGAAGAGGAAGGAAGGGTGTAGGGAGCGAGTGAAGCTCCTGCACCAGGTAGGGTTCCCCTGGGTTCCAGATAGGCCCCAACTCCCCACCAGATTAGTGGGTAATTATAAGGGACGGCCCAGGTTGGGGCCATGCCCTTAGTAAGTGTGTGCTGTCTTGTCAGAGTCATGGCTGTCAGTGCTGTGAGGTCTGACAAGAAGGCACAGTGTTTGTGCAGCACGTTTGCTGCAAGTACCAAGTAGGTGGCAGTGCGTTACTGCAAGTACTAGGTATTTAGAGTCAGGACCGGGAATATCTAGGGAGGGCGGAGTAGGCCAGTTAACCCCTTAGGTCTCAGGTAGGTCCTCACTCCACAGTTTGTGGTGCTATAGGGACAGGCCCTAGGTTAGGGACCCTGTCACAGTAGCGCTAGAGTTAGAGAGGGACACAGCGGACGCTGCGTTTCCGTGAAGAGGTTTGGGTTCCCGTTGGGGCCCACAGAGACTATCTCCAGGGTGGGATCGCCCCTGGCGGACCCCAGACAACGAACCACAGGATCAGACGGTGATCACCAAGCGACAGATCCTTTGTGAAGTCCGTTGCAGGCCCGAGCACTGGGGTTCTCGGCAGGTAAATCTTATCTGCAAGTGCACCAACAGGCCTAGTAGTTTCCTTAGTGACTGCGCAGTCACACATATCCGCTCTCTATAGAGTGCTGGACATTGTGTGGGGAATTTATGGACAGGGGTGGGATCACCCGGTGTTGGGGAAGCGTCCTGCACGACGCTGTAGTCAGTGTCGCCTCTAGAGAGGGACACCCGTTATTCTATGTTGACAGTATTGGTGTTTTATGCTGTTACCAAGTAAATTGATTCGTTATTATACATATAGGTGTGCGAGTTATTTGTATGTGTCCTGCGAGGAACAATTCCTGCTCTGCTAGGAACCATCGCAGGTGGAGGCGCTGCACCGAGGTTACTCTTAATATAATTGCCCCAGGTTCCCCGTGGCGGAAGCTCAGCCCTCCTGTGAGCCTAACAGGTAAAGCACCACACCTGGTAACACTGTATGTTTGCCGCACCACACTATATCTGCGATTGGGTGGGGTGGAATACCCGTTACATAAGGAACAAGATTAATGATATTTCATAAGATATATATCTTGTTCAAATATATTTATATTCCCCACTTTGGGGATTAATATATATTAATTTACATTACTGTAAGTCTAGGTATGTATTGAATTAACAAATGTTTTCTGTTCAAGCTATGTTATACCATTCAACTGATATTCTGTTTCGTCTAATGCCACTATCAATTAATGTCAACTGATGTCTGTAATTAATTTTCAGTCAGCTGTGTTTGCCAGAAGGAAGGGCTATAATACCAGGCAACATACCCTCTGTCTAACACTCCTCGAGAAAGCGCTATTTTAGCGTGATACGCGTGGGAGGAGAATTTTGTTTGTTTTGTCCCATTATGTCCCCAGTGTGTCATTTTTAATCATGTAGTTTAATAACATTTCTTTTATTTTTGTTCCTAACCCGGTGAGTTGTGAGTGCTTGGGGCTTGTTCGAGTGTCCACCAATCCTTTACAGCGTTCTTGTCAATCATTATGTTCCTAAACATTTTCTCACTCTACATATCAAATCACCTGAGACTTTACGGGTCATGGGTCTAGAGGTAATTCCCCCTTCTCTGTTAGGTGGAGACCGTTTTAAGTATCTTTCCAAAAGGGACAGTTTTTGGATGTTTAAATTGAACTGTCTGGTTCCATTTGGCCTTAATGTGAACCTTGACATTAATACTATTGTCTAATGTCAGGTTCGGCCAGTCCCTACGTGTTTGGTTTTCTCCCTTTAATCCCCCTTTAAGTTTTAAAAGGGGCTTTTGCATTTCTGGTTCAATTATGGTTTTATAACATGTTCATATATTTATGTACATATTATGTTTAACATATATAATAAGATGTATCATTTGTATCTGTGTATTTTACATTTTTGCATATTAATGCATTTTAGTCTGTTTTTAAGACTGCAGATTTGTTTTTGTTTCAGGTTCTGTGAGTTACTTATTAGATTATTTATTTATTAATCATGTATTGATATAATGTGTTTTTATATGTTTTTATTTACCCTATTTGTCTTGGTTATGTGAAACATTCAATTATTTATTATCCTAATTGTTTTCTCCCAGTGTTTTTCCAATTGGTGTATGTGCATGTCTATTTAAATCATGTACTTAAGGTTTGTCCAATCAGATTTAAGCTAGCACAGTATTTATATCCTGGATACTGAGGGCGCTTCATTCCCTGACGAAGTTGGCAAGTGCCGACGAAACGCATAGGACTGCAACGTCATTGCGCAAGCACGTAGTGTGTGTAGTGTTCCGCTGCTAACTAAGGGACTACTCTATACTGAGATAGCCTCTGGCACCTCGTGTTGATCAGCTGCAAAAGGTGAGATTGTTACCATCTCCCACTGTGCCTTCTCTCCTTGTGACTCTGTCTGCGGCCGTTTCTGCTGTGTGTGAGCGTTCCAGCCGCAGGTCTAAAGGCAACTGGCTTTCAGTGGGTATACATAAAGGTCTCCCCATCCATCTCAGCTGATCTGTACCAGGAGTCTGTGTGTAAAGATACCTTTACGTAAATTTTACTCTTTTTGTCTTGTAAGGGTGTGTTATCTACCTTACATTTATTTAAATACATTTTTATTTCATCTGCATCATAAGATAATGCACTAGGGGAGTGCGTCTCTCTCTCTCGTATATAGTTTGCATATAAATTAATTTTACGTTTCTCTTTTTTTGTCATTTTTGCAGATAGTGAGAATTGCCTAAAATGCCCAGACAATGAATGGCCCAATGAGAAGAAGGATCGGTGTATTCCCAGAGTGATTGAATTTCTATCTTACATCCATGATATCATTGCCATAGTCTTTTCATCTGTCTCGGTTCTCCTGTGTCTTATAACTGCCCTGATATTGGGAGTTTTTATTAAATTCCAGGACACTCCCATTGTCAAAGCTAATAGTCAGAGTCTCAGCTTCATTCTCCTTGTCTCCATCATGCTGAGCTTCCTCTGTGTGTTCTTGTTCCTTGGTCGTCCTGTGGATATAACCTGCATGCTGAGACAAACCTCTTTTGGAATTATCTTCTCCATAGCGGTCTCTTCTGTGCTGGCCAAGACTATCATGGTTTGCATTGCTTTTAAAGCCACCAAACCTGGAAATGTATGGAAAAAATGGATGGGAGTCAAACTGTCCAGTTCAGTTGTCTTTTTCTGCTCATCCATTCAAGTAACAATTTGCATTAGTTGGTTGTCTATTTCTCCTCCATTTCAGGAGCTCAACATGCACTCTGATCCTGGTAAGATCATCATTCAATGTAATGAAGGCTCAGATATTGCCTTTTACTTAGTTCTGGGTTTTATGGGGATTCTGGCAGGTGTGAGCTTTATTATAGCTTTCTTTGCTAGGAATTTACCTGACAGTTTTAATGAGGCCAAGTACATCACCTTCAGCATGCTGGTATTTTGCAGTGTTTGGATTGCAATGATCCCAGCTTATCTGAGCACCAAAGGTAAAAATATGGTGTCTGTAGAGATTTTTGCCATACTGACTTCAAGCGCTGGACTTTTAGGCTGTATATTTTTTTCCAAAATGCTACATCATTTTGTTTAGACCTGAAATGAACACAAAAACACATTTGCTTGGGAAGAGAAATTGATAATCTTGTACAGAGATCTACAAACCTGACCACATTTGCTCAAACTTTCTCAAAATAAAAGTTCTAAAAACTTTGCAAGAGATTTTTTTAACCTTACAAGTTTCTCTCTCTCTCTCTCTCTCTCTCTCTCTCTCTCTCTCTCTCTCTCTCTCTCTCTCTCTCTCTCTCTCTCTCTCTCTCTCTCTCTCTCTCTCTCTCTCTCTCTCTCTCTCTCTCTCTCTCTCTCTCTCTCTCTCTCTCCTCTCTCTCTCTCTCTCTCTCTCTCTCTCTCTCTCTCTCTCTCTCTCTCTCTCTCTCTCTCTCTCTCTCTCTCTCTCTCTCTCTCTCTCTCTCTCTCTCTCTCTCTCTCTCTCTCTCTCTCTCTCTCTCTCTCTCTCTCTCTCTCTCTCTCTCTCTCTCTCTCTCTCTCTCTCTCTCTCCCTCCCTCCCCTCCCTCTCCCCCTCTCCCTCCACAAATGTGCTTTTTGGATAGTGATGAAGTAATATCATATTAAAATAGACCTTTTCAATAAAACTAATGCTTTAGAAATTATGTTACAGTATCTGTGCTTCAATAAACAAATAACACTTATTAATTGTATTTTATGTCTTTATTTATATAGCGCCATAAATGTACATAGTGCTTCACAGTAGAAATACATATCATATAAATAACAAATAATATAAATCACAGATCATGGGAATAAGTGCTTCAGACTTAAAAGTAACATTAAGGGAGAGGAGTCCCTGCTACGAGGAGCTTACAATCTAATTGGTAGGTAGGGAGAATGTACAAAGACAGTAGGAGGGAATTCTAGTAAGTGTGTCTGCAGGGGGCCAAGCTTTATGTATCATGTGTCCATGATTATCCAGTGCTTTTCATATTAAGCAGATGTGTCTTAAGGTGGGTCTTAAAGGTGGATAAAGAGGGTGCTAGTCGGGTATTGAGGGGAAGGGCATTCCAGAGGTGTGGGGCAGAAAGTGAGAAAGGTTTAAGGTGGGAGAGAGCTTTAGGTACAAAGGGGGTAGAAAGAAGACATCCTTGAGAAGAACGCAAGAGTCGGGATGGTGCATAGCGAGAAATTAGGGCTGAGATATAAGGAGGGACAGAAGAGTGTAAAGCTTTAAAAGTGAGGCGGAGAATTGAGCGTGAGATATGGGATTTGATCGGAAGCCAGGAGAGGGATTTCAGGAGGGGAGATGTGGAGACAGATTTAGGAAAGAGTAGAGTGATTCTGGCAGCAGCGTTTAGGATAGATTGTAGGAGAGACAGGTGAGAGGCAGGAAGGCCGGACAGCAGGAGGTTGCAGTAATCGAGACGTGAGAGAATGAGGGCCTGAGTCAGAGTTTTAGCAGTCAAGTAACAGAGGAAAGGCCGTATCTTTGTGATATTGCGGAGGAAAAAGCGACAAGTTGTAGAAACATTTTGAATGTGAGAGGAGAATGAGAGAGAAGAATCAAGTGTAACCCCTAGGCAGCGTGCTTGGGATACTGGGTGAATGATCGTATTTCCAATAGCAATGTGGAAGGAGGTAGTAGGGCCAGGTTTGGGAGGAAGTATAAGGAGCTCTGTTTTTGCCATGTTAAGTTTCAGTCGGCGGATGGCCATCCAGGATTATATTCCCGAGAGGCATTCAGAAACTTTGGTCTGTATAGCAGGTGTAAGGTCAGGGATTGAAAGATAAATGTGTGTCGTCAGCATAGAGGTGATATTTAAACCCAAAAGTTGTGATTAGGTCACCTAGAGAGAGTGTGTAAAGAGAAAAGAGAAGGGGTCCCAGGACAGAGCCCTGGGGTACCCCCACAGAGAGATCAATAGAGGCGGAGGAGGTGTTAGCCAAAGAGACACTGAATGTACGATGAGAGAGGTAAGAGGAGATCCAGGATAGAGCTTTGATCCGAATACCAAGAGTAGGGAGAATGTGAAGGAGAAGAGGGTGGTCCACAGTGTCGAATGCTGCAGAGAGGTCGAGTAATATGAGCAGAGTGTAATGACCTCTGTCTTTGGCAGCATGGAGGTCGTCAGTTATTTTATTGAGGGCAGTTTCAGTATAGTGAGCAGTGCGGAAGCCAGATTGTAGAGGGTCTAGAAGAGAATAGGTGTTGAGAAACTGTAGCAATCGAGAGAATACAAGATGTTCAAGGAGTTTGGAGGCAAAAGGCAGGAGGGAGACAGGTCGATAGTTAGACAGACAGGTAGGGTCAAGCTTGCTGTTTTTGAGTAATGGTATAACGGTTGCATGCAAGAAGGAGGATGGAAAGGTACCAGAGCAGAGGGAAGAGTTAAAGATCTGTGTGAGCATAGGGATTATAGAAAGAGCTAGAGGTTTTAGGAGATTGGAGAGAATGGGATCAAGAGGGCAAGTGGTAGAGGGAGAAGAGGAGATCAGCACTGGCACATCCTCCTCCGAGATAGCGGAAAAAGAGTCAAGAAAGGCAGGAGGAGAGTTGGGAAGCAGTGTGGGGTGGGAGTAGGCAACAGATGGGATGTTCTGACGTATGGATTCCACCTTTTCCTTAAAAAAGTCAGCAAAGTCCTGAGGTGAGTTGGAGGAAGAAGAGGAGGCAGCTGAGGGTGGTCTGAGTAGAGTCAAAGACAGAAAAGAGTCGGCATGGGTTAGATTTGTGTGTGTTGATTAGTGATGAAAAGTAGGTTTGTTTAGCCTGGGAGAGGGCAGAGTTGAAACGGGACAGCATAAATTTGTAGTGAAAGAAGTCTGCGAGCGTATGAGATTTCCTCCTGAGGCGTTCAGAGGAACGAGTGGAGGAACGCAGCATGCATGTGTGGGAGTTTAGCCAGGGTCTGGGGTTAAAAGGGCGAGGATGGCAGAGAGAAAGCGGGGCATGTAGATCAAGAGAGGAGGATAAGGCAGAGTTGTAGTTCCTGTCCAGGTTGTCAGGGTCTGAAGCAGAACTGAGAGAGGAGAGGGAGGAACATAAAGTGGAATCAAGAGCTGGTAGGTTAATAGAGCGCAGGTTTCTGCAAAAATGAGGGCGAGATGGAGATGGAGATGGAGAGAAGCGAGAGAGAGAAAATGAGATGAGGTGATGGTCAGAGAGAGGAAAAGGGGAAATGGAGAAATCGGAGAGCGAGAAGTTTTTAGTGAAAACCAGGTCTAGGTAGTGGCCATCCATGTGGGTGCTGGATTCAGTCCACTGTTGAAGGCCAAAAGAAGAGGTTAGAGAGAGAAAGCGGGAAGCCCAAGGGAGAGAGGGGTCATCAATGTGGCAGTTGAAGTCCCCCAGGAGAAGAACAGGGGAATCTGAGGAGAGAAAGGAAGAGAGCCAGGATTCAAAGTGAGAGAGAAAGGCAGAAGGGGGATGAGTAGAGGAAGGTGGGCGATAGATGACCGCCACATGGACCGGGAGAGGAGAGAAGATCTGGACTGTGTGAACCTCAAAGGAGGGAAAAGCAAGAGAGGGAGGAATAGGAAGGGCACGGTAGCGGCAGAGAGAGGAGAGCAGGAGCCCCACGCCTCCACCCCTGCCATCGGGCGCGGAGTGTGGGAGAAGGAAAGGCCACCATAAGAGAGGGCAGCTATCAGAGCAGAGTCAGTCTGAGTGAGCCAGGTCTCAGTTATGGCAAATAGGAGCAGAGAGTGAGAGAGAAAGAAGTCATGCACAGAGATGAACTTGTTAGAAAGGGAGCGAGCATTCCAAAGGGCACAGGAGAAAGGAAGAGAGGAGGGAGGGTGGCATGGGATGGGTATGAGGTTGGAGGGATTTACTCCAGAAGGAGTAGAAGTTGCATGTCGAAGGCAAGAACAAGAGCAAGTAGAAATAAGGCAGGGACCAGGATTGGGAGAGATATCCCTAGAAGCGAGGAGGAGAAACATGGACAGAAAGAGAATGTGTGATGATGATTTGTAGTGGTGTGTTTTTGTGAAGGGGGTATAGCTGTGTGGTGACAGAGGGCGCAGGTAAGAGAGGAGTTCATGTGAACTGAGAAGTGGTGAAGTAAGTAGAGATGGCAAAATATGAATAGAGTTAGAGACATGATGGGGCTGGTGGAAGAAAGTGCATAATTTGAAAATAAGTGATGTTACTGCAAAAATAAAAAGTAAAGGCGGCATCACACCAATAGTAATGTGTTGAGATGTGCAGTCTGGGATGATATACTCCTTTCCAGCGTAGTTCAAATGCAGGAATCAGAAGCAGTAGATGGTTTCCACTTTTTTCACTAATTTTTGAACTTCCTTTTTTAAACTTCCTCACTACTTGAAAGATTTCTACTTAAAAGCATTTCTTCTTAGGAGCATGGCTGCAGGCAGCAATGGCTGTTGTGAGTTTACTTATATACTATTACAAAGTCACCTGGCTGGACTAATTGAAAGACGAATTAAATGAAGACACAGCAGGGTATGATGATTGCAGGACAGTCAGACAATTTGAGATGTTTTTACCTAAATTGAACTAAATAGACAACAGGGTATGATGATTGCAGGACAGACAGACAATTTGAGATGTTTTTACCTGAGAAAAGACAAGACAAGAGATGAGAAGCAAATCAATTGCCCCAACTTCCTTTTTTAAACTTCCTCACTACTTGAAAGATTTCTACTTAAAAGCATTTCTGCTTAGGAGCATGGCTGCCGGCAGCAATGGCTGTTGTGAGTTTACTTATATACTATTACAAAAGTATTAAGTATTAATACTTGTTACTCCTAAAAAATGTGGGTCCCGGAAGCTTAGTTTACAATATCAGCAGTACTGTGCATGCATTTTCGCTCATTAGGTATATGGGATGTGCAGTTGCTAGGTAAAAACTTCTATTTGCTTTACACCATTTACTTGCTAGTTTAATCTCTCATTAGGTATACTGGATGTGTAGTTGCTAGGTAAAAATTCTGTTTACTTTACACCATTTACTTGCTAGGTGCAATCCCTCCGCTTCAGCCAAATAATGTGGTTTTCTGCATGAGTTCAGTCTCAACTTTGGGTATTATGACATTCACTCTTCACACTTTGGGATACCTTTTACACAGCTCAGCAATTAATTTTTCAAGTAGGCAATTTTACCCTCAGCACTTGTTTACTGAAAATTCCCCTGCTTCAGCACAGTCTTGCATCAATTTTCACACTTTTCTGCATATACTCCATTCACAGCTGGAAGTCCTATGCGGTGTGGCAGTGTGAAAGGTTGAGTCCCAGTCTTTATTTAAAGAAGCAGCAGCAGCATCAGAACCTGAGAAGAATGAAAGAGACTTTTGCTGTTCTCTGAACCTTCTTTTTATTAGGGATTCCACATTTAGGTGTACAACAACCAGTTCGCCCAGCGTGATGCCTCCAGCCACAGAATAGCCAGAAATATCTGCATTAGAAAGTTTGCATCCTTTCACTGAAGTTCCACAGACATCCTCATATCACATAACAGCAATAAGGAGTGCAGAAAGAGACAACCTCATATCACATAGCAGCAACAAGGAGTGCAGCAGAGCCCCAGGGAAAGAAACCACCTCCCTTTTATTACTGATTAATTAGGACAAAACCAAATTAGGTAAACCACACAGGGGAGTTGTCTCCCAAAACTTACACAATTAGCAAACATAATACACTTCACACAACATACAATTTTCTATAGCAAGCCCAAAATAAACAACAGTACCTTTTACAAACATCCCATGCATGTTTTTACTCTGCAAAATAAATGACATTCAGTATCACTTACTTTGATTCCTCCCCCTCCATACCATGGTATAATCCACCCTGAATGGTATGCAGGAAGGAAACGCCCTTTTCCTTTATAACAGAGACTGCCCGTGTAACATCAAACTGTGTTTAACTCCAACCAGACCTGTATTGTACTGACTGACCTCAGGACACCACATTAAAGGTTAGTAAAGTTTCAGATAAAGAGAACAAAAAAAAGATCGCTGGGCCCAGCAAAAAAAGACAGAAACAGAAAGAAAGAAAGATAAAGTAGTGCACTTGATGCCAGAAAGCAAATATGCATTTAACTTCTACAAAAGAGCAAGCAGCCCTGTCACATATCCTCCACTTTAAGAGGAAAACAGTCAGGATTTTTCTCCAACATACTTTTGAAAGAGACAGGGGTGCTGCAATTTTACTCTCCTATACTGAGAAATAGGGAACCTCCACCCTCCCACTCTAGAGATTCCATGTCCAGGCCCTCTATAAGACAGAGCCACAATTACTGTAGTCAAATCTAAATACATTAAAGTTCCTGAACATCAATCTTGCTATTTCTCAGCACCTTCCTTCCTAGTTATTTCAGCCCCATATTGGGATAAATGATCTGCATTATGATGCTGACTTCCAGGTCGGTATGATACCGTAAATTTAAATGGTTGCAGGGCTAGATACCATCGGGCAACCCGGGCATTTTTACATTGCATATTGTTTAGCCACGTAAGGGCATGATGATCGGTGACTAGTAAAAATTGTTCCCCCGCATTCAGGTAACACCTCAATGCTTCCAATGCCCACTTAATCGCAAGACATTCCTTCTCAACCATGGCATATCTGGTTTCTCTAGGATATAGCTTACAGCTTATATACAAAACAGGGTGTTCCACTCCTTCAACTTCCTGGCTAAGTACTTCCCCTAGCCCCACCTCTGAAGCATCACAGTGTACAATAAATGGTAACTTGAAGTCTGGACTTTTCAACACTGGTTCACAGCATAAAATATCCTTCAACTGGTTAAATGCAGCATTACACTCTGGAGTCCAGGTCACCAAATTTTGCTCCTTATTCTTGGTTAAATTGGTCAGCGAGGCTGCTATGGAGGAAAAGTTAGGGATAAACCTTCGGTAATATCCTACCAATCCAAGAAAGGATCTTACCTCCTTTTTGGTTCTAGGTATCGCTGCTTCCCGAATAGCATTCACTTTGCTATTCTCCGGTCGCACCTCTCCATTTCCTAACATGTATCCCAAATATCTAGTTTGTGTGAAACCCAGGGCACATTTCTTTGGGTTTATGGTTAACCCAGCCTCTGCAATAAAATTAACCACTTCCTCTAGATATTTTAAGTGACTCTCCCTCAAATTTTCATTAGCCAGATCCTGCATCCGGATAATCTTTTCCCTCATCTGGGTAATATATCCTATGGTATTATCCCTCAAAGGATCCTGCTGCACCTAGGAATCCTTGATTAATGCTAGCAGACCCCGGGGTTGCCTTCCATAAAGTAACTCAAACGGGGAAAATCCTGTTGAGGCTTGAGCAACTTCCCTGAATGATAACAATAAATAAGGCAACCACTGGTCCCATTTGTTAGGCTGCTCACCTACCACCTTTCTAATCATCCTTTTTAGTGTCCCGTTTAGCCTCTCTACTAAACCATCAGTTTGGGGATGATATGGGGATGTACGTAGGGTCTGGATTCCCAACAACTGATACATCTCTTTCATTAAATTTGACATGAAATTTGACCTCTGATCCGTGAGAATTTCATGAGGGATTCCTACCCTTGCAAATACTTGAATAAGAGTATTCGCTACATTCTTAGCAGTAACACTGGGCAAGGGAATTGCTTCTGGATACCTGGTGGCGTAATCACATTGTACCAGTATATACTGATTACCTTTAGAACTTTTTTGTAAAGGACCCACCACATCCATGGCCACCCGGTCAAAAGCTTCCCCAACTACAGGTATACTGTAGGGATCAATTTCCCCCGATCCATGAGGTTTACTGGGGCCACCTGTTGGCATATAGGACAAGAGGCACAATATTCTCCCACGTCCTTATGTACATTAGGCCAAAAGAAATGCATTAATATTCTACATAAGGTCTTGTCTCTGCCCATATGACCCCCCATGGGAACATCATGAGTTCTCAAGGAGTTAATCTCAGTAATAGCAAAACCATTATATTTAATATTCAAGGACTCCATTTCCACAGGCTCAGTACCACAAAATTGGCATAAAGCAGATGTGGTGCCTATATTTAAAAAGGGAGCTAGATCACACCCGGGGAATTACAGACCTGTAAGCCTGACTTCAATAGTAGGGAAACTACTTGAAGGTTTAATACGGGATAATATTCAGGAATACCTAATGGAAAACAAAATTATTAGTAATAGTCAGCATGGATTTATGAAGGATAGATCTTGCCAAACTAACCGTATTTGTTTCTTTGAGGAGGTAAGTAGGAATTTAGACCAGGGTAATGCAGTTGATGTGGTCTACTTAGATTTTGCAAAGGCTTTTGATACGGTTTCACATAAGAGGTTGGTGTACAAAATAAAGAAAATTGGACTCAGTAATAATATATGCACCTGGATTGAAAACTGGTTAAAGGACAGACAACAGAGGGTTGTCATAAATGGAACTTTTTCAGGTTGGGCTAAAGTCGTGAGTGGAGTACCTCAAGGATCGGTACTGGGACCCCTGCTTTTTAACTTGTTTATTAATGACCTTGAGTTTGGGATCGAGAGCAAAGTCTCCATCTTTGCTGATGATACTAAATTGTGTAAGGTAATAGAATCAGAGCAGGAGGTAATTTCTCTTCAGAAGGACTTGGAGAGACTGGAAACGTGGGCAGGTAAATGGCAAATGAGGTTTAATACAGATAAATGTAAGGTTATTCATTTGGGATACAAGAATAAAAAGGCGACTTACAAATTAAATCGAGATAAATTGGGGGAATCCATGATGGAGAAGGATTTAGGAGTGCTTGTAGACAGCAGGCTTAGCAATAGTGCCCAATGTCATGCAGTAGCTGCAAAGGCAAACAAGATCTTATCTTGCATCAAACGGGCAATGGATGGACGGGAAGTAAACATAATTATGCCCCTTTACAAAGCATTAGTAACACCTTGAATATGGAGTACAATTTTGGGCACCAATCCTAAGAAAAGACATTATGGAACTAGAGAGAGTGCAGAGAAGAGCCACCAAATTAATAAAGGGGATGGACATTCTAACTTATGAGGAGAGGCAAGCTAAATTAGATTTATTTACATTAGAAAAGAGGCGTCTAAGAGGGGATATGATAACTATATACAAATATATTCGGGGACCATACAAGGTGCTTTCAAAAGAACTATTCATCCCAAGGGCAGTACAAAGGACTCGGGCCATCCCTTAAGGTTAGAGGAAAGGAAATTTCACCAGCAACAAAGGAAAGGGTTCTTTACAATAAGGGCAGTTAAAATATGGAATTCATTACCCATGGCGACTGTGATGGCAGATACAATAGATTTGTTCAAAAAAAGTTTGGACATCATTTTAAATGGGAAAGGTATACAGGGATATACCAAATAAGTATACATGGGAAGGATGTTGATCCAGGGATTAATCCGATTGCCAATTCTGGGAGTCAGGAAGGAATTTATTTTTCCCCTTAATACGGTTTTATGTTTGCCTTCCTCTGGATCAATAAGTAAGTATAGATATAGAATAAAGTATCTGTTGTCTAAATTTAGCATAGGTTGAACTTGATGGACGTACGTCTTTTTTCAACCTCATCTACTATGTAACTATGTGCCAACCGCAGAATCTCCTTCCGAAATACTTTTGGCACCATGACCTGCTCCACCTGTAAAGAAGACTGAGGATCCTTGCGGACCCTGGTTAATACACCCTGCCATAATATATATGATGATATAGGCCCAAACTCGCTCATCTCTTCAGTCTGGGATACCACCTACTGAAAAAAAGGGTTTAGTGAGCTGTCCTGCTGTTGCGCCTCTACAATATCCTTGCCCCAAACATTATTGACCTTGTCCAAGTCCTGCACCCCTAATTCTCTAGGACCGAGTGCTTTGTCCTTTCATTTTTGCCTACGGGATTTCCTGTCTCTCCCTTCTTCACCAAAGATCTCTGGGTGAAAAGGAAAAAGCCCCTCCAAAGAAGTTCTCAAGGACATGTCCTTCTCCTTTTCAGCCTGCTTCTTCGCTTGGGCCCTTGTGGTAACTGCTGAACAGTGTGTCAATAGTCCTAACAGACCTGGAAAGTCCCGCCCCAGAATCACCATATAGGGCATATTTTCTACTACTCCTGCCTGTTCTACATGTGTAATGGTACCCACGGTGATAGGCAGCGGAATGATTGGACACCGCTTATAATGTCCATGGACACATTGTATGTCCAGAGAGCCCACTGGTATCCCTTTGGAAAAGTGTCCTTTCTTTACCAAAGTACTTTCACTCCCAGTGTCTATGAGGGCCTTCACCATGTTCCCCCTGATGGTCACTTCCTTAATGAATCCACCAGCATTAGTGATCATAGTACTTGGCCCATTCTTCCCTTGTCGGCAATATCTGGCTACACTGGCGACACACTTTATTCGAGCTTGGCTAGTCCCACGAATTCGGGTATACCCGGGTGTATTGAGGTTTGTGACTGTTTTCTGCCCGAGTACATTGAGTTATTTTCCAAGCAGGGATTGAAGCATTTTATTCCCGCTGGCTGCAATACTGCACAGTATATATATATAAACTGCATTACAATTCATGAATTTATGCCATCTGGTAGACACGCGAAGCATTGCAGCCTATTAAATCCTAATCATTATCATTTAACAGATCAGCCGCCCATCAGCCAGGCATGAACCCAGGCTGGGAAGGCAAATGCAACGGGGCTTGTCAGAGGTTAGGAGTGGCGCATTCCAGGTATCTGCCAGGTACATACCGGGTATTTGCTCGAATAAAGTGTGTCGGTGCAGTATGTGTCCTGGTTTCTTACAGAGATGGCATACCCGTGTATCCTGTATAAGTGAGCTCCGACCTGCCCCCTGTCTAAATGAAGATTCCCGTATGGTGCATGTGCTGAGCGGGGAGGAGATCTTACCACTGGTCTTCTCTCACGTTCCTGATGAGCTGCCAAATAGTCCTCAGCCAGGTCTATAGCTTAATCCCCAGTTTTGCGTCGATGTTCCTGCACCCACAGTCGCACACCTGGTGGCAGAATTTCCAGGAACTGCTCAAGGACAAATAGCTCCAAAATTTCCTCTTTTGTCTTCTCGGTCGGCTTAATCCACTTATTCATAAGGTCCATCAATTTGGTATAAGTCTCCCGCAGTCCATCTGAATGATTATAGCAGAGGTTGCGGAATCTTTGCCTGAACGTCTCCAGGTTGATGTTATATCGCCTGTAAATGGCCTCTTTCACCATCTCGTAGTCTTCGGCATCCCCTGGACTTAGAGCACTGTAGGTCATCAGAGCCTTCCCGGTCAGTGTGGGCACTAGCCTCATTACCCATTGTGATCTTGGCCACTGACTGGCTCTGGCCACCCTCTCAAACATGACGAGAAAAGCTTCAATGTCATCCTCAGGGCTCAGTTTATTTAAGCGGATCTCTTTGAGGATGATTGGCTCAGGTGCCGGTGTTATGGTTCCTGCTTGAAGGAGCTTCATCAAGTCCGTCATCTGCTGCGTCTGTCGCTGCTGCATATCATCCATCCGTTTCTCCTGTTGCTTTACTTGTTTGGCCCATCGCTGCTCCTGTTCCTCACGGTGGTTCTCTAGTTCCCTGTGCCATCTCTCTTCCATCTCCTGCCATCTCTCTTCCATCTCCTGTCGCCACTGCTCTTGTTTCTCTTCCATCTCCTCTCACTGCTGCTCTTGTTCTGCCTGTTGGACCACCAGCCACTTCAGAAGGTCCTTTCCTTCCGCTCCTGTCTTAACTGCTTCCACTGTATGGGTCTTGGGCTTGGCTCCAACGTCCCCAGTGTCCTCAGTGGCCTCCAATCCCTTGTCATCCTACATAATTACCTCCACACCCGGCACCAATCTCCTATGCTCGATCAGCCCTTGTCTGGTCAGGACACCTGGATACCTTTGTCTGTTAGGGCGAGCTGCTACTTTCCTTTGGGTCCTTTTCATCGGGGACCATAGGGTTTAGATGTTGGGTACAGCATCAATTATCCCAACTCTGCCACCATATGTGAAAGGTTGAGTCCCAGCCTTTATTTAAAGAAGCAGCAGCATCAGACCCTGAGAAGAATGAAAGAGGCTTTTGCTGTTTCTGAACCTTCTTTTTATTAGGGATTCCACATTTAGGTGTACAACAACCAGTTCTCCCAGCGTGATATCTCCAGCCACAGAATAGCCAGCAATATCTGCATTAGAAAGTTTGCATCCTTTCACTGAAGTTCCACAGACATCCTCATATCACATAACAGCAATAAGGAGTGCAGAAAGACAACCTCATATCACATAGCAGCAACAAGGAGTGCAGCAGAACCCCAGGGAAAGAAACCCCCTCCCTTTTATTACTGGTTAATTAGGACAAAACCAAATTAGGTAAACCACACAGGGGTGTTGTCTCACAAAACTTACACAATTAGCAAACATAATACACTTCACACAACATACAATTTTCTATAGCAAGCCCAAAATAAACAACAGTACCTTTTACAAACATCCCATGCATGTTTTTGCTCTGCAAAATAAACGACATTCAGTATCACTTGCTTTGATTCCTCCCCCTTCATACCATGGTATAATCCACCCTGAATGGTATGCAGGAAGGAAACGCCCTTTTCCTTTATAACAGAGACTGCCCATGGCTGTGTAACATCATACTGTGTTTAACTCCAACCAGACCTGTATTGTACTGACTGACCTCAGGACACCACATTAAAGGTTAATAAAGTTTCAGATAAAGGAAACAAAATAAAGATCTCTGGGCCCAGAAAAAAAAGACAAAAATAGAAAGAAAGAAAGATAAAGTAGTGCACTTGATGCCAGAAAGCAAACATGCATTTAACTTCTACAAAAGTGCAAGCAGCTCTGTCACAGGCAGCATTTACTTGCAGATTCAGTACCGCTCGTGGGTCACCATCTGTATTCACTGCTTCAGCTAAATATTTGAAAACAACAAACGCCTATCCCTTTTAAGGGCTAACTCACTTCTTGAACCCTAACTACGGCTGGAAGGCAAACCCCCTATTTCAATGACCATATTACACTTTATTGTGGTAGGCAAATAAGGTTTACCTGCTTCAGCAGTCTCTCTCTCTCTCCTCTTGGGATTGGGGAAAAGAGTCCATCTGTGGTTTTGTAAGTTTCAGTGCAGTGTAGATTTCCTTCCTGGGTGTGTGTCTAACTCTGGTCTCTGCTGCATGAGATTTTTTTGTTTATGTTGCTCAGACTGTTTGTAGGCAAAAAGCACAAAAAGAAATTCACAGCCTTCTAACTTCAAGAACCACCTCTCATCCCACTTCTTACACCATATGTAGGCGGACGCTCACAGAGGTATGCAAGGGAGACTGGTTATGGTGAAATTAAATAAGGCTTTTATTGCGCCTGTTTCCTTAACTTTAGGAAACCATCCAAACAAGGGGTAAACAAAGCTTCAATTCACTTGGGAGTATTTCTAGTGAAATCCTATGCAGTCCTTTAGATAAGCATGTCTCTCAGCCCCCAGACATATATCATGAAATGAACAGATATAAAAAAAAGTCTTATAAATGAAAGTCTTATCTGTTCCTTGTGGTTTGGAGGGAAAATCTTCTCTGTCCCTGGTTGCTACCTTTTCCTCAGGGTTTGTCAGCATTCAGGTTTAGAAGCTTCCCCTGTGTCTTGCAAGCAGCCTCTTCTGGTAGACTCAAGACGTCTGTCCCCATGTCAGTCTCACAAGTTGTGAGAGTCAGGGACAATCTCCCTTCCTGTCTCAAAAGACAGGCTTTTCTAAGCAATCTAATCAGGCAGGTGGTGTTTGTTAATTGACTACCAGCTGTTAACCACCACACTGCTGGATTCAAGGCACATTACCTGAACAGGGATAACTCCCCTGTTACAGTCCCCGGCAGCTTATCATCACTAAAAGCCGTTGACAAGATGTATGATTTGCACCTCTTAACAAATCGAGGTACAGAACTGAGACTTCGGGAGCGGGACTTTAATAGGGGATACTGGAGGGCAGCAAGAAGTATTGAAATGTGTGTAAAATATTTTGGGGTAACATTGGTTGTCCCATAATATTACCCGCAAATCGCGTCTGATTTGCGGTATGTGTCACGGGAGACCAGGCAGTTTACAACTTTTTACCAGGATCATAAATTTAGTAAAACAAGATAATTAAATAAATTGGAGTTTATTCACTTAAAATAGGCATACAGCCGCGGTTCCCTTTTAACCTCCTACACACCCGTAAAAATTCGGGGATGTTCTCCGTTTGTCACGGAGTTTCCCATGCGTCAGCCGCATTGACCAGACAGCGCTAATGGCACTTAACATTGAAAGCGCCCGCAGCGCCCAAAACGGCCGAAAACAGCCCGCATCTGCCCGCGATTATAAAAATCACGGGGAAACGGCCGCAGGAGGTTAAAAGCGGCCGCCACTGTATACACAATGGAACACAAACTACATAAGAAACACACACTTTCTTGGGCCTGGGGCAAAAAACTTGACTTTCCTAGCTGCATTGAACGTAAAACAAGGGTCTTTAGTTGACCAGGACTTTGCCCGAAATATCCTGGAACTCAAATTGGCATGAAGTTCCTGACGCCACCTCTTTCTTTCCTCTGGAGAACTTGAAATCAATTCAATGGGAGTTAGCTCCAAATGTCCTGGAACTAAATTTGGCTTGCAATCCTAGCCGCGACCGCTACAGTACGTTCGTTTTTTAGAACTTTGCTGAAAAAATCTGGACTTAGAAAATATTTCGACTTGACATTTCTGAAGCGGTCTCTTGCTATTTCTCCGAGAGCATCTTTTGGTACATTCAAATTTGCCGCTTATTTTATGGCGCTTAGAATCTGATGACCAGATTGGCTGAAATACTATAAGAATCCCTCAGCCAATCAGAGCGCTGCCAGTCTACTGAATGGTTAAAAGCTCACTCCATAGCATCTCCCACTCTCAGTGGAACTTGCTTGCTTGCAGTAAGATTGTGACAAATCTAATACAGAGTGCTTTTCCTGGTAAAGTACAGGTTAATAAAAGCTTCATACAAACTAAGGGGGAGGGAAGGGAAAAGGGGATGGGGGTGGGAGGAACCTCGCTACTGCCCGTGACTTGGGTGCTACGACCAGGGGAAATAGGCAACAAAACACAAGGAGAGAAAGAAACCCCAATAATGGGAGCACTCGGCTGGCCAATGATACCGATGTAAGAGATTATAAATGTGCTAATCTGGACCACAGGAGTTTGATGAATACCAAGTGTGAGGGAAATCTTTACCGGGCACAAGTCGTTGTCTGCTAAAACATTAGGGCAGATTATCACGCTGCCCTCTTGTTAGACTCGCAGCACTGGTCTATTATAGTTGTTTGTGTATACTGCCTGAGACAGTTGGTTATTGATAAGCAGCACTATACCATATAGCTCATATTGTTGATGCAGAGAGGACTTTGGGAATAAGTTATTGGCTTACACACCTTGGAAGTGATTACTCACTTGCTATATTGTTGGATCTACAGTACTGGATGCATGTGTAACATTATATATGATTATGCTTTAACAACATGACACACTCTCTGAATTTTTGGTACACACTTACCTTTACTATCAGAGTATATCCAGATAGCCTATATCTGCATTAAGACGCATTGTTCCATTAGCTGACCCCCATTGCATTTTAATTTGCCGCTTGATTAGGATAAATTATTTATATAGGACCATTATTTTATTTGAGGCAATCTCCCAATAAAGTTGTTTTTAATCTAATACTCACCATACATCACTACAGTATATTGTATTCTTTATAAGGTCATTTATAATCTCTTACATCAGTATCATTGGCCAGCCGTGTGCTCCCATTATAGGGGTTTCTTTCTCTCCTTGTGTTTTAATAAAAGCTTCAATCAGACTGAGAACTATGCAACTAATTTTGACAGATTTATTATAAATCATTCTTCCTGGTAATGCACAGGTTATTAAGAATTTAAATTAGTGTTAGGGACCCTTGAGATGTGGTCTGCCGTGTAGTGGCTCAGGGACTTACAACACTTTGGCCAAAATATTAAACTAAAAGACCATTTTATTTAATAGATATCTGTCACGTCAGAGGTAAGCAGCATAAGTATGGGTCATATCAGAGGTAAGCAGTGTGCTTTGGTCCCAGACTCCCATGTAGGGTTCACATCGGAGGTAAGCATTGTGCTGTGGTCTCAGCCTCCCACATATGGATCGCATCAGAGGTAAGCAGCATTCTGAGGTATCAACCTCCAGCATGTGGGTTGCATCGGTGGTAAGCAGCATGCTGTGGTCCCAACATCCCACGTATGGTTCGCGTCAGAGGTAAGCAGCATGCTGTGGTCCCAGCCTCCCACATAGGTATCGCGTCAGAGGTAAGCAGCGTGCTGTAGTCCCAGCCTCCTTTATATGGGTTGCGTCAGAGGTAAGTAGCATAATGTGGTCCTAGCCTCCCATTTAGGGCTCACTTCAGAGGTAAGCAGCATGCTGTTGTCCCAGCTGTCATGAGAGAACTAAACTTATATATAATAACTGGGCCAGATTGAACAAGATTAGGATATAGTAAACTGAATGAGTTTATTTCTTATGAGCAGAACAGACAATACATCAAGCAATCAACATTACAGAAATATTAACGCTTACTGGGGTTGGATAATGAGATATTCAGTCGAATAGCAACTCATTAGTTGTTACAGTCATGACAAGCACAGGAATAAGGGGGGCAAGCAATTATATAGATGCAGGACCCATTTCCTAACATGGCAGTTCAGTTATTGGTGAACAATTACCTTGTCCCAATCACAGGCTGACAGGTAATGCGAGAAGCAGGGTTTACCGAGCCCCTCATTAGTATACCCCTCCCATGGGTCTACTTGGCCAGCCTATTTATAAAAAAATATGACAAGAGCCCTGGGTGCCATTATGTCTAGTAAAATGGTTATTGGGGCAGGAACCTTTCCTGTAGGGGTGTTACATTTAACAGGTCACAATGGTTAGTATTCATCTGTGATGTCTGCTGCATATGCAATGAGGTTGAGTCACCTCCATTGATGTACAGGTTTTCCTAACCTCTGGCTAACTTCTCCACAGGGGACCAGAGGAGTAACGTACATCACAAAGCTTTTCAAGTATCTTCCTTTGATTGTACAATTACATATCAAATCTGCCATCTGACAAGCTTTTGTCCTATGTCCAAACTTATAGGAGAAACAGAGATAAAGCATAAACTATATTTCCCATGTAGTAAATCAGATTGACGATATGTATACGTCATGTGTTATGGCATAGTAAAACATATCCAAATTTCACCTTTCTAGCATAAACACATATACGGAGATATGATTCTATGGGGTTTACATTATAACAAATACACGGTTAACCCCTATCTCCACAATGACTCACCGCGATAACATATGGCCTCATTAACACATCAGAGGGCTCATGTAACTCGCACTGCCTTTCTGAATAAAAATATGGCATAAACTATTACATGGTGAAATTATACTTTCTATTAGTATGAAGGGGTTAACAATCCCTGGGCCGCATGCTAAAGGTCGGATTTTACTTGTGTCCAAATATCACCTTTCCAGCATGTATACAGCCAAAGTTATAATGTTTACACTGTATCCATTGTCAGGGATACAATCCGATTCTCCCCATCTCTCCAGGTTAATACATAGCACCATCACTTTCAATGGGGCTGAGGGATTTTGAACCGTTATGACAGGATTTATACATATATAGTAATTACCACACAGACTGCCGGAGCCATACCCTGGAACAAAACAGATGGGTGAGGGGGATGCAGATCAACAGATCCCATTAACCTCTCATATCCCGATCATGATAACAGGATATATACAATAACACACAGTACTGCTGGGGAAATACATCTAAGACCTGGGACAATTCTGCTGAAGCAGGGGAATGCAGATCAACATATACACAGATACCATTAACCCCTCATATCCCAATCATGACACCAGCCTCCCCTGTTTGGGTCACGTCAGAGGTAATCAGCATGCTTTGGTACCAGCCTCCCATGTAGGGGTTGCGTCAGAGGTAAACAGTGTGCTGTGGTCCAACCCTCCCGCGTATGGGTTGCGTCAGAGGTAAGCAGCATACGTATTGGTCACGTCGGAGGTAAGCAGTGTGCTTTGGTCCCGGCCTCCCATGTAAGGGTCACATTGGAGGTAAGCAGCATGCTGTTGTCCCAGCCTCCAACATAGTGGTCTTATCAGGGGTAAGCAGTGAGCTTTGGTCCCAGCCTCCCATGTAGGGGTCACATCAGGGGTAAGCAGTGTGCTTTGGTCCCAGCCTCCCATGTCTGGGTCGCGTCAGCAGTAAACAGTGTGCTTTGGTTCCAGCCTCCCATGTAGGGCTTGCGTCAATGGTAAGCAGCGTGCTTTGGTCCCAGCTTCCAACGTAGGGGTCGCATCGGAGATAAGCAGTGTGCTGTGGTCCCAGCCTTCCACGTGTGGGTCACGTCAGATGTAAGCAGCATGCTGTGGTCCCAACCTCCCACATATGGTTTGCGTCAGAGGTAAGCAGTGTGCTGTGGTCCAAGCCTCCAACGTGTCACGCTGCCTCTGTCACCCCAAAAATACAAACATACATGCAAAATGTTTCATCAAATTACTTATTATCTAATTAGAGTGCAAGTTGTGAGAATATTTGCGACTTTCACAATCCACATGAACATGAGATTCTTTGCTGCACAGATATGCATGAAGTAGAAGTCCATGTTCACTAAGCGGTGCTAAACCATAATGCATCATTCAGCTCATTCAAATAGTTACTTAGTGCTGATAGCTACTGTATGTATTGTACTTTGGGCCTCATGCAGTAAGCGTTGATAAGGGAAATATGGCCATGTTATAGCCAAAATTGGGTTTGAGATTCAGTAAGCGCCGATAAGTGCTTCATATCGCCAGGTTTCGGAGCCGATAATTTGGTTATGGCCAGTCGCCTGCCGATAAGCCTGTTTTCGACACTGATCGCCACTTTTTTAAATCGGCTGGATTCAACAAAAAAAAACAGCTTATCGGGGCTGATCGGCACTACGAAATTGAGATGTTATGGCCGATTTCTCCCGCCAACTAAAGTTGGCAGTTTGGACGGGAGAACGATCGCTAAGGCTGCCGGAACGGCACTTAGAAAAAAAACATCTTCTGTACATCAATGGAAGTCAATGGAGCGGGGACGTATAACAGTATAGTACTGTTTACGTTTCATTGCTCACAATACAAGGGGGATTTGCATTACAGTGTGGGGGCATTCCCTGCATTGTGTCACAGCTGATGTGTCTTATTTGCATAACATTCGACTTTTACATGTTTGCAGCATTTGCGGGTCACATTACTCATCATGTGATGATGTGGCAAGGGAAAATACTATACTACACTCTTAAAGGAGAACCTCACATCATATCACACATTTTACTCAACTCAGCGACAATTATTTACATGATGTCACACATGTCACACATGTCACTCATACACAGTATATTCATCTTCCTTTACATTACACAATGCTTGTAATGTGACACGCATCTTTAAACGTTCATGTACATCTGTCTTCTCATGTTTACATATACTTTTGGGTCCTCCCTATTTTCATGACGTCACTTATTGGACGCTCAATCACATTGCATGTTTACATTGTAACCGTTGCATTACAAGCACTTCAACCTAACTTATACACACATGTACAGTAATTCAGCATTGGGACACCTTGTAAACTCATTCTATACCAACTATCCTCCTTACACAAATGCATGCATATGCACACGACTATTCATTGTTGCCAACATGTCACAATAACATGGATAATTACACATGTTACACAAAACTTTTCCCACGTCAATCTCAGCCTTTTTGTCTCATTACATGACTGACTCTTGCGTTCACAAGTGTTACATGCATTGCACATGCAACTATTTATTTGCAAGCAATCTTTGTACAAAGCTTCACGTCACATCATTGCCAAATATCATCATTCCCTGCAGAATACACACAACAAATACTTAGAACAACAAGTGCACACAGCTTGCCACAGAAGTACTTTATTATGTTAATGTAACACCTTGCATTTTACTATGTCACCTGACATCATCACATACCTATTTAAAGGACGCACATTACCTGCTCATTCACAGCTACTCATTTCAAAATGTTGCGAATGTTTAGGAGACGGAGGAACATTCTTTTCTATGACATGCTTGATGATGAAGACAATCATATAGGGCAAGGGAGGGACACACCGAGGGACAGTGACAGTGACGCGGATACGACAGGGACAGGGAGAGGGACAGGCCGAGGGACAGGTAGAGGGACAGGAGATCAGAGGAGAAGACAGAGGAGACAACTTGTGCCTCGTCCGCGTCTGTACAGGGAGAGAACCCTGTTAGATGGGATGAGTGAGGAGGAGATTGTAAGTCGCTATCGTTTGAGTTCAGCAGCAATCTTAGCTCTTTATGAGGAGATAAGGGGGGATTTAGATTTTTTCACAGCCAGAGGTCGTGCAGTCCCTGGGCTTGTTAAAATGCTGTGCTCATTACATTATCTTGCTTCCGCGTCATACCAGACAACTGTGGGCATAGTGGGCGGGGTCTCGCAATCTACATTCTCGCGGGCCTTGACCCAGTTTCTCTATGCACTCAATAGATGCGCTAGGAATTATATTCATTTTCCTACAGAGGCGACAGAGTGGCTGGAAGTCAGGACTGGCTTTTATAATATAGCAGGGATACCATGTGTGCTGGGTGCAATCGATTGCACACATGTTGCTTTGATTGCACCTAGTCAGAGTGAGCATGTGTACCGCAATCGGAAGCACTACCATTCACTCAATGTACAGGTGGTATGTGATGCCACGATGAGGATAATGCATGTGGTACCCAAGTTCCCTGGTTCCAGTCACGATTCCTCTATCCTGAGGAACTCTTCAGTCTTCCATGCGTTCGAAGAGGGACATTTTGAACCTGGTTGGCTGCTGGGTGAGTACATATTTACATGTTCTAACACAAAACACATGTTGATTTAGGAATGTTGGCATTGTACAATTTGATCACTAATGTCAGCTTATGTGTGCTCCATTCATTATAGGTGACTCAGGATACGGAATTAGGCCGTGGCTCTTGACTCCGGTGCTAAACCCTCAAACTGAAGCAGAGGACAGGTACAATGCAGCCCATATATCTACAAGATCTGTTATAGAGAGGACATTTGGCCTACTCAAGACCAGGTTTAGGTGTCTGGACAGAACTGGTGGGGCTCTTCTATACAAGCCTCAAAAAGTGTCTGATATTATCCTTGCCTGTTGCATTTTGCACAATGTTGCACTCAGGCACAATGTACAGTCAGACCTAGCTGAGGCTTTGGTAGACGAGCATCCCACCCATGTAGCTGCTGAAAATGAACAAACAGCCAGTGGTGGCCAGACACGACAGAATCTCATCAATTCATTTTTTTCTTGTAAGTACAAACTCATATGTTCCTAGTACTACTTTTATAGTTTAATTATGTTATATTAACAATAATGTTTCTTTATATAACCTTCTGTTAGGACACAGATGAATATGGGTTGCACACCTTTCTTTTCTCTGCTGTGTGCACAAAGGGATGTGGCACCGGTATGTTATTGTTGCACAGGTTATATAATCCCTCTTCAATTGTACTTTAGTTGTGTGTATGTGAATACAACTTGGGTAACAAAGCAATAATATTTTAGCATTGTGTTATTCCTTATGCTAAGACAAAACACATATTATGCCCATAATCATTCATGCTTCTAGTATGCTTACATACAATGTTATTGGTGCAGTGTAACATGTACATCCAGATGATGTGTACACCAGGCAGATTTACATTTTGAATGTCATGAAATATACATGGTGTTGTACATTTAACACCAAATACACACTTTGCTGTGTTGTTTACGGTACTGAAGATGGCATGTCAATGTTTGCAATTTATATATTGTTCCTTTGCATTATAGGTATATCTCCAGTATGACTGATCATGGTATGTATATTTGCTGACATCTCTCATAAGATGTGGCTACCTCAATCTTCCTATAATTATTGGAACTAAAAACCCAACATATTGGTTTAAACACAAATGTTACATATATGTACTTTCTGTATCATGTATATGCATTTAGCTACTCTTGAGCTTTCATGTGCATTGTATTACAAAATGATTACTCACATTTCATCACATTTTATGTATGTTTCCTTATAATTTCCATTAATGTAATATAGAGGTGGTTGGAGAAAAGGGGATAACTGTACTTATTTGTTTACTTACGGGAGCACATTCATCACTAGCATAGACACACTTTTTAAGACAACTGTTTGTGTCTCTATCAATTGGTGTAGGATCCATGTATAACACCGACAAATGATAACACCAGCTTTATTATGGTAGCTTATATCATCATATTGACTATACTATGTATTTCTAAACGATTAATAAACACAGTAAACTATAGTTAGTTAGGTTAATGAAATATACACAGAAACGTACTTCATAACATGATGGTGATGTCATATTCAGAACATCATGCATTGGAGGGGACCATAACATCTGGCCACTAACATTATTTGCTACAGTCCCAAACCATTTTATCTACATACCCATGTAACAAGAGATTTTAAAAATAAATGGCTACTTGGTTGTAAGTGTCCTTTACATTGGGAGAAGGAGTGGCTCACTGAGTAAAGACACACACTGGCACTGATAGTTTGAAGCAGGGGAGTCTGGTTCAATTCCCGGTGTGGGCTCCTTGTGACCTTGGCCAAGTCACTTTATCTCCCTGTGCCTCATGCGGCAAAAAACATTTGTACGTTCCACGGGCCAGGGACCTCAGGCTGAAACATGTGTCTGTAAATCGCTGCGTACAACTAGCAGCCCTATACATGAACATGCTCATATTATTATTATTATTGTTACATAGTTTCGACAGTCATACGTTCCATTACATATTAGAATACACAAATGTGTTAGCAGAGTGGGAATGGTTGTTATATATAAAACACACCATGTCATAAAATGTTAGTAGTCATTAAAGAACACTCAATAAAAATTCATGAGGCACTCTTTTGCAACATCATTATGTTAATTAAGTGCTTATGCAATATAGGCATAAGGGTATCACATTTTTAATTGTTTGTTAATAAGCGCTGCAAGCAATATAAAATTAGTTCCATATGTAGTATAGTAGTCGGTGGCTCCTCCTCACAATCATCTCATATAAAGGTAGACTCTTCTGAAATCATACATTGATCCGATTGTATCTTCCCCGACATCTCTGAAATACAGCAAACACATGATGGTCAAAGATGGCACCTTACTAGATATGCATCCGTGACAACGCGTTACGCAGCTCTATATGATTGTGTAGATACACACGTCAGTCACTTATATGTTAGAAGTAAAACTGTTCATCAGTATGTAATGTTTCTTTAAATTTGTAGCAGGCATAACTATGTATAAGAAGTGAACGTTGCCTGTATACTGAAAGATGTGCGCGCACATCTTTGTGTGCGCACGCACTTCACGCTTGGCTCCACTAACTGTTAGCGCATGCGCAAAACAAAGCGTACGTTGTGCGTTCAATACATGTTGAAAATACCAGTAAACATAACATCTTTATTTCAAATACAATGAAGACGAAACTACATTCGTTCTAAACGAGTACATCTGTATTCTTTTTAAACAGACGTGTTTGGACAGAAAGGACGGCCGATAACACAATGCGCAAATGCAATACATGTGACGTCATGTTAAACCACCGTGAAACGCACGCTAACACTCCTCCCACTCAATTAACATTCGGCTAACGCCCAGTTGACGCCTACAAACACTGAGCCGCACACATGACACACTGCAGTTACCGTTACTATAACAAAACATGACAGCCAATAGGCTTTGAGGCGCGCACGTCGCTTGGGGGCGGGACTTACATCACTAATCCTTTTTAAGGACGCCTTGGCCCATGACAAGGGTCCCACGTCATACGTGGTGGACCCGGTTTTCAATGTTGTAGATGTTGCATGATAACAAAACAGGTATGTGTTAGAGTAATGGTAAAATGTTGCTAATATGTTTAAAGGGATAGGAAAGTACGTATATTTATTCCGTCAGCAATGTGTACTACTTTTTCAGGTCCTACTATATTGTATTAGGAAACAATTTGTTTGTGATCGCTACATGTTATGCAGTCTGCAATGTTACGCTGTATCCACGCATTGAAAGTGAAAATGGTGGTTACAAAAAAAAAAAAAATTTAAACGCAGAGTCAACGCATAACGATTGTTATATTTACCATTCTTCTAGAATTAACTCTTCGCCTGGCTGCAACTGGTCGCTCCAGAAATGCAAGCCATTTTCATCCACGCTTAACCCAACCGCTGAATCCAGTATGGCACATATCTCCTCCAGGATGCGCTCATAGGAATCGCCACTGCTTTCTTCAAATAATTGGTCGGGAGGTAGGTTCATTTCTTCCGGTTCCCATTCCAATGCAATTTCAGCTGAAAGGCTTGGTACATAATCATAGTACTTTTGTTCTTGTACAATGTGGGTTTCAGGAATGGAGGCTGCAGATATTGCAGCACGTATCGATTCAAACGGATCAGTAGTAGCGGATACATTGCTATTGCCATTAGGAATAAATATGCCTTTCACGACAATATAAGTGCCGTCTTTCAGGATAAATTGTTTTTCCGGGGCAATCTTCCAGAAACCATAGGTGTGTTGTAGCTTATCCTGGTCACGTTCAAAAAAGTCATTACTTGATAAAGTGAATCTTATTGAGGAATTAAAATTCCGTGCATGCTTACGGTCTTGGTAATAAGGATATTTTGCTCGAATGAAATCATCGATTTGGCGTGTGCTTGCTTTCTGTCCGCGACTGTTCAAGATGGCTTCACAGATCATGTACTTATACCCTAAAAGGGGATTAATATTGTTAACGAATTCATCAGCCATGTCTGAGTAGCACAAAAGCTGTGTGCAGGTCTGTGTTATTTGCTCATCAAAATGAATGTGCTGAATGGCTAACAAACTCCTGTTTTTCCTTGTCAAGGTCAACAAAAGTAACTACTTTGACTCCTTATTTCAAACGCCAATTGGATTTGTTTGTCTAATTGGGTTAACAGTTGTGGTTCGTGATATGGGACTGTGGGAGAAACATTTCTCCTTCTTTTATCTCGTTTGTGAAAAACATCCCTAGACTGTGAATGCGTTCACATAGTGTTTTTTTGAAAACTAACAAAGACCAGTGTGTGAAAATATTTCTTAGCCAGGCATATCAGTAAAAACACACCTGCAAAAAGAAATGTTTTTTCCCCGCTTACATTTCTGTGTGTATGTGAAAGTCTGGTTAACTCCCTGTCTGCATGAGTTTAAATACGTGTGTATATATATATATATATATATATATATATATATATATATATATAAATATATCTCTTATAAAAATATATATATATTTATATATAATATTTTTTTTTTTTTTATATTGCAGGAGTACACACAACATTGATGGCATTAAGTATACCTTGTATGAAACCTATTTAAATGGTGAGAAACATGATTGAATGAAGTAATAAACATTTGTTTAAGCACAATACTGTTAGAGTCTCATACTTAGGATATTTCTCAAACATTAGGCCTGTATTATTAAAATAGTGTGCTTTCACAAGGAAGCATGAAGTGTATTAGTTTGTGTATACCAGTTTATATAGTACTACACATATATACATATATATATACACATATATACATATATATATACACATATACACATATATACACATATATATACACATATATATACACATATATATACACATATATATACACATATATATACACATATATATACACATATATATACACATATATATATATATACACACTCACACACTCACACTCACACTCACTCAGTGTGTGTGTGTGTGTGTGTGTGTGTGTGTGTGTATATATATTATTATACATTCTGAGATGTTATAGAAACGAACACACAACTGATTAAAGGACAAAATTACAATGGCCAAGCAAGGCAAAGGTAAGTAATAATTTACACATAATCCTGCTGTACACGTACAAGAAAGATGTTTGCACTTACTTAGGTGTTTTAATAATTGCATGTGACTAATATGCATATGCAATTCTTACATCAATTAACACACCCAAATGCAATGTTTTGCTGCAAAGTCAATGGCAGCTTCTCTAAACTTAGCAACTGGCTCCTGGTGGACCATTACTGAACAGACGATTACAACATAAATATTTATAACACAATTAATTATGAGTGTTAACATTTCCAAAACTTCACGTGTACAAGAACATAGTTGAAAGTTTGGAAACAACACAGTCTTCAGCATACATACAATAGTAATTAGATAATCTGAAGTCAACAAAACAAGGCCAAACACATATTTTCTGAATTATAACATTTATTTTTTTTGTTCCTTTTGCGAGCGAGTAACAGGCCTGCTTGTTGTCTCTTGAATTTTCCTTTTTCTTTTGCCACCAACTTTAGGCACAACAGAGCCACTTTGAGTGGCCTCTGGCACTTCACGGGCAGGGCTTGTGGCCAGTGACTGTTCACCTACGGGGCTTGTGGCCAGTGACTCACCTACAGGGCTTGTGGCCAGTGACTCACCTACAGGGCTTGTGGGCAGTGATTCACCTACAGGGCTTTTGGGCAGCGATTCACCTACAGGGCTTTTGGGCAGCGATTCACCTACAGGGCTTTTGGGCAGCGACTCACCTACAGGGCTTTTGGGTAGTGACTGTTCACGGACAGGGCTTGTGCCCAGTGACACATGTGAGCAAGTTGGTAGACACTGCACAAGTGATGGTTGGTCTGTTTCATGTGTGTCTTGTTTTGTTTTTGTCGCCTCCTTTGTAGGTGTCTGCTGCTGAATTTGTACAGATGGCAGCGGTAGGATGTCATCAGGAACCTGCACAGCAATGTCTGCTACTTGACCGGTAACATTTGGGCCTGGTGAATGAATCTCAGATGAATGTGGTGAAAACTGACCTGCATGAACAGATCCTGGCTGGGAGGTGTTGAATTGTGGTACATTAGTCATTCTCCAGTAATTAGCTTGTGTTTGCTGAACAACTAATGCTTCGAATGAGGTGTTGATTTTTTGCAACTGTTTAGGCACTTCAATGAAGACTCTGTGGAGATGTGCCAATTGTGATACTGTTTCTTCCTGCAGTCCAATCATCCTTTCCAGCACTGTCATCATGTCTGAATGGCGACGATTTTCTGCGTCCACTATTTTTCCCTCTGAAGCTACAATTGCATCGTATGTGGAAGTTGATGGACGATTTGGCGGTACAACAGTTTCTATTGGCACCTCTTCATGGTCACAAGATTGTATTTCAGTCTCTTCTGTGGCGTCATCCTCATCATACTCATCATCCTCATCACCATGATGTTCTAAAAAGAAATGTACACATTATTAAATGGCATGTTAATGTATGCTGTGTTACTATGTAATTGTACTGTGTCCTAAGTAACACCTAACATGTTAGCATACGTTTTATAACCTCATTAAAAACTACCTTGACTTACGAATAATGTTTGGACTCAGTATGAAATATGAATGAATGAAAAGTTGCTCTAAACTCAGAAGTCCTACATGATAATTAACATCACTAACACAATACATGTTGCCTTACACTTAATTTTCACTGACACTAAGTAATCCTATTTAAAGAAGATGTGCAAAACAAATAATGCACATGACAACATAACATATAGAAGAGCACATATTATATGGCCAGCAAATGATACACTCACCTTCTAGTAGTGTTGAGCTGGCTGACCCAGGTGAAGACACTTGTTCCATCTCAGGTGACACATGTCCTCCAGGGGCAACTATATATAACAATAACATAAGTTTTACATTTACATGTGTAAATATTGAACAAACACTTATTGTATGTTCTGTATTTATGATTAACTAACAACATCAGTTCCTTAACCGAAAATGTGTGTGAAAGTGAACATAAATAGTTGTAATAACACTGTACATGCCTGTGTACTTAGAATTTTTGAGTTCCCTAACATACAACATACTATGTTTCTGCAGTAATGCGTGAGGATAAATAGATTAAATGAGTACATAAAAATCATATGTTGTGTAGTGATATCAGTATCATAATGTACATAACTATCATGAGATGACCATTCACAATGGTTATCATGAAGGTGGTCATATTGCAAAAAGTGTTGTTTTTGGTAGAGGATATGTGTGGTACATTAATCGAAGATGTGGCACACCTGAATGTGGCTGTGACTCAACAAGACAACACATGCAGTGTGTGATAATGTGTCTTTGATAGTAGTTCAACTATAGATATGAGTGAACTAATGTGTGACGTACGCTTTGATAAGTAATGAGTTGTTGGGGCATTTAGTAGCTAGAGTTAAGCTTTCAAATGAGTGTGATTAACTTCAGTTGTGCTATTCAGGTTGTAAGAAAGGTATTCCCTTCCCCAAAAAGCCTAATCAGCCACACCTTTCAATGACTTGAAACAGGTGCAAATGGTGTGAACTAAGTTGACCGTGAAATGAGGCTGTAATTAGTGTGTGTGCTGAACCCCACCCCCTCTGTTGAAGTGTATGCTGTGATGAGATATTAATTGCAGCTGCTTTAACACAATGGTAGATGAGCTAAGTAGTCATCTGCAGTGTTTAAGTTATGAAAACAATGACATAACATATGATACGTGTGCCTCATTATGCTGTCTGTATATGACATAAAGCAAAAATGGACCTTTTCATAAGCAACTATAGATGTGTTAGTGCCAGTGATGTTTGTAGGCCGTTACATGCAATTTCTTTGATGCATGCTTAAAATAGGCAGTAATGTCATGTTTGTCGGAGTAAAATCAATAAAATACACAATAATATGATACATATTTCTGTTCTGTACCTGTAGCTACTAATAATTTCTCATGAACATGTGTTACACGTGTACTACCCTGTTGTTCCCCATCTTCGCCCACCATCAATTGCTTCCACTGCAGCTATGCATTTTGGGAATTCACATGTAAATGAGCACGCAATGGCACGTGCTATATTAGTTACTGCTTTTAGTAGGACTACTACATATATGTCTATTTTGAGATATATATATACAGAATCAGACATATACATATATAGATGCAGGTATGCTTATATTGTGAAGACAGTATAAAAAGCAGTGTAAATATGCAAAATAACTGTAAGCAACGACACGCCTAGTACAGTAATATTTATCACCTGCTGGAAATTGTGACGGATAAATTCCAATGTCACGGTCACCAGCCAAGCCTTCCACGACGACGGTAAGTAATTTTGGCCGAAGCAGCTCCTCCAATGGAGTCAATATGAGACGTTGTGGTGTGGGCCCACCTCCAGTGCCAGTAGCATGCACGCGTTGGTCTTGTATTTTCTTTTTCAATTTGGACCTAATATCATCAAATCTTTTCCGACAATGATACTTGTCCCTGACACTATTCCCACAGGCATTGACACCAATGACTATTGTGTCCCACATTTCTTTTTTGCTTGCTGCACTTGTCCGCCCTTGAAAAACATATAAAAGATATGAGGTAAATGAATAATAATATAAGCACCAGTTTCCTACACTGCTAGCTGTTCCAAGAGATATCAAACATGCTGTTTTATGTGTAATATGTGCAGCACATGAGCATTCACTACTAAACCTATACATGTAAGCAAGGTTGCATTCATATTGTATGCAGTTCTGGCAAATTGACCGGCTGTGTTTATTTGTCCTTGTAAGGCATGATAAAAAGCTGTGTTTCCACACTAATGAACATAGAAAGATATTGTGTACCCATATTTGCATATGAACAAAACTCAGATGACCTACAGTAGGATCACATGTATTTGAATAATAAATGTAAAGTTACACTTACCTACTAAATGTCCATAGAGACTGTCATAGTGCTCCAGAATGCCAGTGACAAGAGCCCTATTTTCCTGGTCATTGAAGCGAGGATTACGTGGCTTCTCCACACGTTTTTTCCGAGCAGGTTTAGGGTCAGAGCTTGGCTGGTGCTGACTGGACTCTCCTTCTTCCAATGGAAGAGCCTCCAAAAGCTGGCCACCAGCAAGCACGCCACCACCAGACACCCCATCAGCAACTGCGCCACCAGCAGCACTCCCAGCACCAGCACTCCCACTCCTAGCACCAGCACTCCCACTCCTAGCACCAGCACTCACACTCCTAGCACCAGCACTCACACTCCTAGCACCAGCACTCCCAGCACCAGCACTCCCACTCACAGCACCAGCACTCCCACTCACAGCAACAGCACTCCCACTCCCAACAACAGCACTCCCACTCACAGCAACAGCACTCCCACTCCCAGCAACACCACTCGCAGCACCAGCACTCCCACTCCCAACAACAGCACTCCCACTCTCAGCAACACCACTCGGTGCACCAGCAACATCACTCCCCTGAACAGAACGTTCACTCCGACGCGTACTTGCACGAGTAGCACTCCCACTCCCACCAGCATCACTCTTCCCACGCTTTGCGGGCATACTTCCAGCACTCACAAAAAACAGACAAGAAATGTACAGGCAATCACACGACCCACTTCCACATATAAAACAAGACAAAGATGTAAACAAAACAACAAAGGCCAAAACTCACCCAATACACAACAAGTCTCTCAGTCAATATGCAAATGTTCAATCGTCCAGCTCTGTGCGTCTCTCTCTCTCTCACTCCCAACAACACAGAGAATGATTAGCAGTACACGTTGCCTTTAAATATGGCGCGCAATCAAAAACATGCTTGTTTCGCCTGATTCAGCAAGATTTGTGATTGTGCAACCTAACAGCACCCCGCCACGCACGCCGATACACCTGTGTGTGATCGGCTCATCATCGTGAGAGTGGGCGGATTTGTTTTCTGGTTGATTTTGAATGTATTCGGCACTTACTGCATACGGAGAGGGAAAAACGCCAATAACATGACTAATCGATAAGCTTGCCGATTTCACATAATCGTCGCTTACTGCATGAGGCCCTTTATCTCTTACAGTGCCTCTGTGTTTGATATTAATACCCATATACTACAATGTCTGTTAAAAGAGTATATATGTAAGTTACTGTACCTATATTATATAGTAACCCACACATGACTTTTATCAAGAAGAAGAATCACTAATATGACAGTGAGTGTATTGTATGTGTGTGTGTGTATGTGTCATGGATATGTTCTGTATGTGTGTGTGTGTGTGTGTGTGTATGTGTCATGGATATGTTCTGTATGTGTGTGTGTGTGTGTGTGTGTGTGTGTGTGTGTGTGTGTGTGTGTGTGTGTGTGTGTGTGTGTGTGTGTGTGTGTGTGTGTGTGTGTGTGTGTGTGTGTGTGTGTGTGTGTGTGTGTGTCATGGATACTGTATGTAATGTATGTAATGTATGTGTGTGTGTATGTGCCATGGATATGTTCTCTGTGTGTGTGTGTTTGTGTGTGTGTGTCATGGATACTGTATGTAATGTATGTAATGTATGTGTGTGTGTGTGTGTGTGTGTGTGTGTGTGTATGTGCAATGGATATGTTCTGTGTGTGTGTGTGTGTGTGTGTGTGTGTGTGTGTGTATGTCATGGATAGGTAATGTATGTGTATGTGTGAGTGTGTATGTGCCATGGATATGTAATGTATGTGTGTGTATGATACATGGATATGTAATGTGTGTGGTGTGTGTGTGTGTGTGTGTGTGTGTGTGTGTGTGTGTGTGTGTGTGTGTGTGTGTGTGTGTGTGTGTGTGTGTGTGTGTGTGTGTGTGTGTGTGTGTGTGTGTGTGTGTGTGTGTGTGTGTGTGTGTGTGTGTGTCATGGATATGTACTGTGTGCATGATTATATATGGACATGAAGACATGGCAGTGAGACTTTTTTAATGAACTTTTATTGAACTTTATTTTATTTCTGTACTATAAATTTGATGGTTTTTAATAACTTGTAAAGTTGCAGTTTTATTTGTTGGAGAAGGAAATCTTTGTATGTATTGTAATGTATTGTTCCCCATTGAAGTTATCTGATAAAAGTTTTCTTTGCGCAGCTCAGCACTGGGAACTTCTGCTGCAAATACTCTGGTGATTGTGCCTGAGAATATCTGTAAGTGTCACAGAGGTCCCTGTGGGTGTGATGAAAACAGGCTAAGAAATCATGCATTATATTTATCACAATCACTGTCCCTCCTCCTCTCCTCCTCCTCCACATCTCATGGCTCTTATCAAGTTACTAATAACACGTCTCTTATTTATGGTGTGTTTCTGGCACATTGAGCTTAGAAAACTACTTTACACTTGTTCATTGGCAGAGAGTACAGACATAACCCGGACAGGGAAGGTGTAATTACAGGACACACAGTAACTGAGCTGCATGTTATTCCCACACAGGGAGAGGCCGTTTGCTGTTAACCACCTGTTTATATTATGGGAAATCTGATGCAATTTTTCTTAACATTTGGCATAAAATGTCTCGTGTTACATAATGTTTATCCGCCTGTGTAATTCTCCCGTAAGGATTAAAGCAAAGCGCTGCCCTCTGTTTCTCTGCTGCCTCTGGGAATGAAGCAGCTCTGTGACATGAATGTTAAATGTAAGGTGATGTAAAACAATACATTATACACAGAACTGTTATTATTATCTGTGGGGAATTACAATGTTAGATCTTTGCTCTCAGGTTACAGTCTTCCCCACTAGGGGTTTATGTAGAATTATCACTTACATCCCAACCACGCCCACCCCCTGGAATAGAAGCAGAGCCACCGAAGCTTTAGCTGGGCCTGTTTCATCACGTTCATCTCATTGTTATAGTAGGCGGCGAGAGGTCTGTCCAATTCCCTATTCATGGAGTAGAGATGCAAACTGTTACCTCAGCTCATACCACACTGGGGAGAAAGTCTTTAATATTCCAACAAGGCAGCGACACAAGTAAGCAGCTAATGAAAAGAACAAGAGACAGGCACCTCAGCAGTTGTGTTACCTGCTCAAAACGTGTCACACAGAGTCACTTAAAAAAAACTGTAATTATGCATTATCCTGAATCATAAATATAAATACAGGTACCAACGCAATAGAGAATGTTCCTGCACGATGCTAGATGACACATAGACCTAAATACATAAATCTCTGTTAAAACAGATTTAATATCAAAAAAACAATGACAACATTACATCTTTTTACTGCAGTTTTATGTTAAATGTCATCTACATTGCGGTAATAATTCACTGGTTGCAATATTTTTCCCGTCATCGCGATGCGGGAATTGATGTCACCGTTAATAGCACATTTATGTATTATTACTGCATCACGGTCGCATTACTAATATTTCTACCATATGCTTCTGAAATATCATTTATTAAAAACGCTATTGCAGAAATAACATTAACCCCTCTGATGCCTGCGGCTACCAACATATACAACAGGCATCAATGGGTTAATATTCAAACAAACTACACTACCTACCCCCCTTGGCTACTTTAGTGGATAGTTAAGCATTGCCATGCAAAAGTCTAATGACAGCTAAGGCAAACAATGGGTTAAATCCCAACACCACCCCCCTGGGGGCATAACCACAATCCAGATTTATACAGAATAATATCCATATTACCTTTTCAAAACACTTAAAAAGACATGTATTAAAAATATAAAACATAAAACCCATTGATTGTCACTGTGGCTACCTAGGCCCTCCCAATGGGGACCTAGATAGACAAACTGGCAATCAACTGTGAGAAAAAAAGAAGAAAGGCACAAAAAAGGGCAATTAATAAAACCAATGTTATGGATAAAAAATGTCCGGATAGTGACGTAACACCCAGAGCGCTGCGCCCCGTGTCACTTCCGGAAGAGAAGGAGAGGGTTTTGAACAATAGCCAACTGCAGCAGCCAACAGCATGAAGCAGTGTAAGTGAGCCAAATGAGTTTTCCACCCAGGAGACGACTTCACTACTCAGCGATAGAGAGCAGCGCAGTACAAAATCGGCGAAGCAACAACATCTAACACCCTTCACTCATCCGTGACCATCTGACGGATTAAGGCTTGGAAATACTGTGGGAGAACACCAGTGTTGTGAACTATCTTTGACACATCAGCAGCAGTACATAAGAAATCAGGCAATGTCGTTTCTGCTTTTTATTACCATTTCCTAATTTTTTGCATTGTGTTTTTAATTTTTTATGCTCTAACATTTTTTATCCATAAAATTGGTTTTATTCATTGCCCTTTTTTGCGCCTTTCTTCTTCGTTTTTCTTTCTGAGGTTCTGGCTATTATAAGGATCGGGTATTCTTATTATGAGAGGCTGCATCTTTTCAGCATATGAATAAAATTTTGGACTTTAACAAAAAGGCACTAACGTTATCTCATCAATTTTAAATATATGTAGCCCTGTTTCCTAATGAATACAGTACGCTACCAAATGCTGTTCAACTTGTTGGCTCGCAGGGCCTAAGCCTCCGCCACGGAGAGCCTGGGGCAACTCATGGGAATACCGATAACCTCTTACTAAGTGCAGCGCCTCCACCTGCGATGGCTCCCAGCGGAGTGGAAGTTGTTCCTCGCAAGACAATATCGTATTACTCCACACACAGCATATAAAATAACCAATGACTTTACTAACGGCAACATAACCTTGCATATCATCAACAAGTGTCCCTCCCTATGGGAGACACTATGTTTCTGCGTCTCGTAGGACATGACACCCTTCACCATGTACTCATACCGTGTCCAGTTCCCCACACCACAACCCCACCCCCCAAAGTAAGGTATGTGTGTGTTACTGCGCAGCCACTATGTTCTGAGATCTATATATATATATATAGTTGGTGCACTTGTTGATGTTACCTGCCGAGCCTCTGGGGTACAACTCTTCTTCCGATACAAGGGGACTGTATCCTATCTGAGCCGGGGGTATGTGGCCTAATGTAGGGGCTACTTGCCTCCCCTACATGCAGAGCTCCTTCTCCTTCCTCCTCCCGATCGGTTCTGCCCGGCGTGCTCCCCTGCGCAACCTCCTAACTCTTCCTCCCCATATTCCGCCCGCCCTATAGGCTCCCTGGCGTCACCTGGTCTTGCTCTGGCTGCTGGGACTTGTAGTCCAGTGCGCTCCACCCTATAGTAGCAGCTCCTCTTTCGCGGGCTCTCGCAACCTCTTGCTGCGCATGTGCGACCTCTGCTCCCTCACCACCTCCACGGGTTCACCACTCATGCGCTAACACCAACATGGCGGCGCCCTACTTGCTCGGGTCACTGCGGAGCCTCCGATGTACCGAAGCACTCCCTGCACGCTGCAACCTTCCCTATTCTCCCAGCATGCGGAGATAAGGGTAGACCTGGGGGACCTGGCTACAGTACATCCTCCCTCCTGTGGACTCCAACATCCCCGCTTGGAATACTAGAACATCAACTGCACAACGATTATATAATAAAAATGCATGAATACGCACAACGATACATTTCACACTCTATATATAAGGTTATACATCTCACTGAACATAACGATAACTGACTTTACTCGATTACGAGCCCACTGCTGAGCCTCATAATGGGGTGCCCCAAACTGATCATAGGTCATCCTCATTGGAGGCTGCCCAACTCTCTGGCTCAGTCGTAATTGTTCTTCGGTCACTCCCTAAGGAGAGTGACTATTATAGTCCTTAGTCTCAGCCTCTTCCCTGGTGGGGGTTACAGTCTCTACATGATCATTGGAAGGCACAAAACATGCACTCTGCGGGTCCCAAGTAGAATTCTCGAGAGCCACCGTAGTAGCCGTTTTTTCACCGGCCCTTTACCCGTAGCTCCTCCGGGAGATGCTCGTCGCGTCTGAGGGCCCCTTTGACAGGGTCCCTCCTGGGGGTCTTCATAGGCCGTATTATTGTCAGTCTCTGGACCACCCTCACTCGGGTTCGTTTCTCCATTCAATGGAGTAGCTGGTATTTCGGGCTCATCCTCTCCCACTTGTGGGATAGGAAGCAAATGGTTTCTGTGCCATACCTTTACCCGGCCCTCCGAGTCCTTGATACGATAGAACGGGAGGCCAGGCATCTGCAACTCTACTTCATAGACTCCTTCTCGCCACCGGTCAGCCAGATTGTGTTTCCCTGGTACTCCCAAGTTGTGGAGAAGTACCGCATCTCCAGGTTGAATGTCCCGATGTTTGACTTGTGGTTATAGCGTTTCTTGTTACCAGCATTCAGCTTTTCCGTAGACCTTTCAGCTTGCTGATAGGCCTGTTGCAAGTTCTCTTGTAGTCTCTGCACATATTTGAAATGAGTGGCATTATGAACCCCATCAGTGGAGACCCTCAACCGTATGTCTTCCGGCTGTCGGGCTTCCCTCCCGAACATCAGAAAGTAGGGTGAAAATCCGGTAGATTCGTGTCTGGTACAGTTGTATGCGTGGACTAGCGCTTCCACATGTCTACTCCACTCAGTCTTTTGCATTCCCGTTAAGGTTCCCAGCATGTCCAGTAAAGTGCTATTGAACCGTTCGGGCAGAGCGTCCCCTTCAGGGTGGTACTGGGTGTTTCGGGATTTGGTGATGTGCAAGATCTTTAGTAATTCCCGGATAAGTTTGCACTCAAAGTCTCTGCCCTGATCAGAATGTAGTCTGTGGGGGAGCCATAATGTATGAAGTATTTTTCCCAAAGCACCTTGGCTACCGTGATGGCTTTTTGGTCTTTTGTCAGAAAGGCTTGTGCATACCGCGTGTAATGATCTGTGATGACCAGCCCATTGCAGATTCCCTGGCTATCCGGTTCAATACACAGGAAGTCCATGCATACTACTGCACCGACACACTTTATTCGAGCAAATACCCGGTATGTACCTGGCAGATACCTGGAATGCGCCGCTCCTCACCTCTGACAAGCCCCGTTGCGTTTGCCTTCCCAGCCTGGGTTCATGCCTGGCTGATGGGCGGCTGATCTGTTAAATGATAATGATAAGAATTTAATAGGCTGCAATGCTTCCCGTGTCTACCAGATGGCATAAATTCATGAATTGTAATGCAGTATATATATATATACTGTGCAGTATTGCAGCCAGCGGGAATAAAATGCTTCAATCCCTGCTTGGAAAATACCTCAATGCACTCGGGCAGAAAACAGTCACAAACCTCAATACACCCGGGTATACCCGAATTCGTGGGACTAGCCAAGCTCGAATAAAGTGTGTCGCCAGTGTAAGTCCATGGGACCCGCCCTTTTCAGATGACCCATTGGGGCGGCTCTGGTGGGAAGTGTTTTGCGTTGGATGCATCGGCTACACCGTCGACAATGATGCTCCACAGCCTCCCTCATTTTTGGCCAGAAGAATTGATCTCTCACCAGTCCAAAGGTTTTGTCGACGCCCAAATGGCCATGTTTGTCATGTAATGACCGTAACACCAAGTATTGTAGCATTTTAGGTAGGACCAGCTGCCTCCTACTTGTATGATTATGATACTCAACAACCCGGTATAATAGATTGTCCCGTATTTCAAATTTATCTGCTTCTCTCATCAGAATACACCCACACCGCCAGGGGCATGTTTGAGTAGATCAGTACGGTTTCTCTGGATAGCGTGGCGGATGGCGCCGGTTATCGGGTCACAAACCTGGTAACGCACCATATCTTTCCAGGACATGATCTTGTCAGGGGTGATGTGCATGCCGCTGAGGTCCCGGTACGCAGCAGGGATGGCTTGGGACGCACACCCTAGAGAATCCGCCACCCTTATTTCGGAGAATGCTACTTGATCATTAACTATGGCTGCGGTGCAGCACATGGCCCACATCCCGGGACCAGGGATTTCTTCCCATTGGTCATCGTCGGGGGTGGCGACCAGCCCCGGTCTTCTGCATAGGGCATCGGCTCCCGCATTCAGAAGACTCGGTTTGTATTTCAAGGTGAAATTGTAGTTGAAGAGTGCTGCCAACCAACGATGACCAGCTGTATCCAGTTTAGCTGAAGTCATGATATACATGAGGGGGTTATTGTCCGTTCGCACCTCAAAGGTGATTCCATAGAGGTAGTCATGAAGCTTGTCTACGATGGCCAACTTTAAAGCGAGAAACTCGAGCTTATGCACGGGATAGTTTTGCTCACTGGGCGTCAGACTGCGACTGATGTAGACTACTGGTCGTAATCCCTCTGGGTGTTTCTGATGCAGTACTGCCCCTAGTCCGCTGAGACTAGCGTCCACATGTAGTATATAGTTTCTCGGGGTCGGCATAGGCTAATACCGGGGCAGCCGTCAGACTCTGTTTCAGGTCCAGGAGGGCCTGTTCGCACTCTGTAGTCCACTTGTCCCCGAAGGATTGTCGGGCGGAGGTTGCCTTTCGTCCCGTGTCTTCTGGATATATTTTGAGAAGACTGTTGAGGGCCTTGGCCCGACGAGAATATCCCTCCACAAATCTATGATAGTATCCGCAGAACCCCAAGAAAGAGCGCAATTCTACCAAATTATCGGGTCTTGGCCAGCTTACTACGGCTTCTATCTTGGCAGGGTCGGTGGCTATTCCCTCGGTGGACATGATTTGTCCAACGTAGGTCACTGAGGTCCTACAGAATCGGCATTTATTCAAAGACAACTTGAGTCCCTCTTGGACGAGACAATCGAGCACCTTCCGGAGTCGGGTCTCATGTTCCTCCAGTGTTCTGCCGAAGACGATGATGTCGTCCAGATACACCAAACATTCTCTGGGGTTCAAGTCCCCCAAGGTTTTCTCCATCAGCCGTTGAAAGGTGGCCGGCGCTCCAGAAATGCCTTGTTTCATGCGAGAGAATTGAAAGAACCCCAACGGACAGATGAAGGCAGTCTTCTCTAGGTCCTCAGGGCTCATGGGCACCTGGTAGTACCCGAACCTTAGATCCAACACACTGAACCATTTGCTCCCGTTGAGGGCATTGAGGATCTCTTCTATGCGAGGGAGGTTATACTGGTCAGGCATCGTGAGTTTATTCAAGGTCCTGTAATCTACACACAACAGTCTCACAGTCCCATTCTTCTTCCTCACCACCACGATGGGGGACGCGTGGGGGCTCCTTGAGTCTGTGACGATCCCGGCCTCCTCCATCTCGTGAATCACGGCCCGTACATCATCCACGTCCCTATGGGCGATACGCCGGGAGCGCTCACGAAAGGGAACCGTGTCATTCATCCGAATAGTGTGCTGGGCACTGTGACTGCACCCCACATCCATTTCACCAGTAGAGAAGACGTCACGCCTGTCTTCTAATTGGCCCCTTAATCTCTCTCTCCACTGCTCAGGCAGCCCGGACGACACGAAGTCGAATTCTAGCCCTTCTTGGGAGCATCCAGCTCGGGCGGTCTTGACCTGGATGGGCTCATCAACTAGACTGACCGGGTAGAGCCGACCCAATTTTTGTCCCGCATCTATAGCCATGGTGAAAGGGGGATAAGTTCTGCACCAACACATAGATGCGACGAGGAATGGCAGCGGCCCAATCCTGAAACTCAGGTACTATTCGGTATCCCCATCGAGTGTCTTCTTCCGGAGTGCTCTCCAATGAAAAGAGATGCTCGGTGTCTTCACGCTCGGCATGTGAGCTACATGCCGGCATTCTCTGCACTGCTCCCGGCGGAATATCCGTTAGGCAGGCTCTGCCGCAGAACAACAGCCTGTAGCTCTCGGGGACCGAGGCTGGGGGGTCCTTGCCCACCTGAACAAGCTGCAGTTGAAGACTGGACATGGGCAATTCATTTGTCTCTTGCAAGTAGGCCCGGATAACAGCCTGTACAATGTCTGCATTGGTCCCCAGGATGATCGGGTACTTGGGCAGGTCCTTGGGTTCCAGGCACACGAGAGTGTCTACGTTCATGGGGTGTGATTTCCCAGTGTTGAGCTGCTGAATCTCCAGAGACACCATCACGATGCCATCAATAGGGTAGTCTTCATTGCTCAGGCCCCTCACTTTTATATGTTCGGCCGACTTCCGGGGTTTATTCTGGAGATGTTGATCGTAGAACCCTCGATATATAATAGTCACTTGTGACCCCGTGTCCAGCAAGGCCAAGGAGTAGATGCCATCCAATAATACGCGTATGAGGGCCACAGGTCCCACTCGATTGTTCCAGTCACGAGGACAGTCACTATCTCAGGTGGTGGTCGGAGTTAGGTCATTGGGATGTCGGGGTTCGGGGGGAAGCCGGAGCCTCCAAGGCCACTCCGTTGGCAGCGTATACTCCACAGACCATGGCATGGGACATGAACTTCTTGGGAGATTCTCCCATCCGGCAGTCATAAGATATATGCCCCTTTTTCCCGCACTTGTAGCATGACAGATCACGGGGCGGCGTACGACGGTTGTAGGGGGGAGAGGTCCTCCCCGAGTACTTCGGCCGCTCGACCACAGGTTTGTCCGGAGGATCCTCCTTCTTCTCACTAGTTCCCTTACTCTTGGGGTTGGAGACCCTTTTTGCTTTCTGCGGGGAATGAAGCATTAGATGAGCCTCGTGCTCCTTGACTTGCTGTAACAACTTCGTGAATGTAGGGGGGCTCCCCCGGGTGAAGTTATCACGAATAATGTTGGCAATGGGGTGGTTAGGGCTGGACCCCCGCAGTTATTGCTTCCGGAGATACTCATCCATTTGTGAGGCTATAACGTACTTATGGTGAAGTAAGGGTCCCAACGCTATCTGTACTCGATGGATGTAGGCCGTCAAGTCTTCCCCTTCCTTCTGGTTAATGGCACAGTATTTGGCCCACAGGGCCCCATCATCTTCTGACACGCCATAGGCCTCTGTCAAGAATTTGACGATTATCCGAGAGGGCTCCAGTACCACTAAGGGGTCATGCACTAAGCAGTGATAAGTGGGTTTTCTGGGTGCTATGCACAAAGCAGCGATAAGTGCTTTTAAGTGAGATAACTGCCTTTATAGCGTGATACTGCCTGCTGTGAGATTCACAAAGCAGTGATAACAGTGCAGTATTGTGCTATAATGGCTACTTAAAAGCACTTATCACTGCTTTGTGAATCTCACAGAACACAGTATCGCGCTATAAAGGCATTTATCTCACTTAAAAAACATTTCACTGCTTTGTGATTCTCACAGAAGGCAGTATCATGCTATAATGGCTCTTAATCTCACTTAAAGCACTTATCACTGCTTAGTGCATAACCCCCTAAATCTCTGCGACAATCAACTAGTAGGGTGTTCCACTTGGCGTCTTGTTCTATGAGGACATCCACCAGGCGGGCTTTGGAGAATCCTGGTAGTTGTCTTAGGGCCGTTTGTAATGTCTCTAAGGGCAAGGCCATAGGAACTTGACTCAAGGCCACCACACGGCGGGCGGGTGTTTGCATCTGCCGCGCCCATTTGCGCATGCTCTGACGTGACGGGAGAGTATTTCTGGACAGGTGGCTGTGTGAATTTTGAATTGGGGCACCCCAGCTCTGATCTCAGCAGCGCCTCCAAATGTAGCCCTGTTTCCTAATGAATACAGTACGCTACCAAATGCTGTTCAGCCGGTTGGCTCGCAGGGCCTAAGCCTCCGCCACGGAGAGCCTTGGGCAACTCATGTGAATACTGATAACCTCTTACTAAGTGCAGCGCCTCCACCTGCGATGGATCCCAGCGGAGTGGAAGTTGTTCCTCGCAAGACAATAATGTATTACTCCTCACACAAACAGCATATAAAATAACCAATGATTTTACTAACGGCAACATAACCTTGAATATCATCAACAGGTGTCCCTCCCTATGGGAGACACTATGCTACTGCGTCTCGCAGGATGCGACCCCCTTCACCGTGTACCCACACCGTGTCCAGTTCCCCACACCCAAAATCCCCCCACCCCAAAGTGAGGTATATGAGTGTGTGTGACTGCGCAGCCACTATGTTCTGAGATCTATATATATAGTTGGTGCAGTTGATGATGTTACCTGCCGAGCGCTCCAGCGCTCGGGCCTGCCAAGGAACTTCACAAAGGATCCGACAACGAATGAACTCCAGGAATACCTGCCGGGGCGATCCCACCCGGTGGGCTATTACTGTGCGGCCGAGGTCTGAGCGCAAACATCTGGTATGATATTGCGACAGTCTCTGGGGTACAACTCTCCTTCTGATACTAAGGGGACTGTATCCTATCTGAGGGCCTGTCCCTACTTCCGCTCCACGGGGACTCAGGGCCTAACTGGGCTGGGGATATGTTGCCTAGTGTAGGGGGGCTACTGGCCTCCCTACACGCAGAGCTCCTTCTCCTTCCTCCTCCCGCTCAGTTCTAACCGGCGTGATCCCCTGCGCAACCTCCTAACTCTTCCTCCCGATATTCCGCCCGCCCTATAGGCTGCGTGTCGTCACCTGGTCTCGCTCTGGCTGCTGGGACTCGCGGGATGTGCGCTCCACCCTATAGGAGCAGCTCCTCTTTCGCGGGCTCTCGCAACCTCTTGCTGCGCAAGCGTGACCTCTGCTTCCTCACCACCTCCACGGGCTCACCGCGCATGCGCTAACACCAACATGGCGGCACCCTACTCGCTCGGGTCACTGTGGAGCCTCCGATGTACCGAAGCACTCCCTGCACACTGCAACCCTCCCTATCCTCCCAGGGTAGACCTGGGGAACCAGGCTACATATATATACATATTTTTCCATTTTTTTACATTAATGATCCAAATCCTTATTGTGAAGCTCCTCATTGGTTCATGTCACTTTCTTTACCACATCAGTGGTTCATTGATTTATATTAAGTGTATCATTTTTTAATTTTAATGTCTTTTTTATTTGTTTCCTTGTCAGCTGTTAACCATTGTAAGTCTCAAACACATGATTACAGCTTCATCCCCATTCCAGGTTCATACATTTCTCCCTTTTAAGTTTTCTATTATTACCAGCGCATATTAGGTATACAGTATGTGTGTTGAAGCTGTTTTTTTCTGAGCGCACCCATTTTTTATATTTGCGTTTCACATTTAATCAATGGTAACCTGTAATAAAACATATGGTTACCTTCCCAACCTTGGATGAAGGCCATCCTCATCTTCAGGGCTGAAGATCCCAGGAATCAATTCAATAAAGGACGAATGACCTATCGTAAACAGAAATCCAGGGCACGCACAAGAGAGAGAAAGAGACTTTCAACTTAATAGTGTTTTTTACTTGTAAATGTAACCAATTTTCCCCCCACCCTCTTGGAGATTTCACTGTTACTTGGTGTTTTTGTGATGCTCACCTGCTAGGCTTACAGGATACTCAGTGTCCGCCGGTGTTAATTGGGAAACAGGAAAGGCTTTAGGAATATTCGCAGCTCTTCACTCGGTGCAGCGCCTCCATCTCCAGCTGGTCCCAGCAGAACTGGGTGCAGTTCCTGCAAGAAAACCCTCTTGCACTCCCCCTGATAAACTGCAGTCACAGGCAGGAGTATATAAAAACAGCAACCAGTCTTAATACCTTTTTCATCAGCATACTGCATACAACAGGTACACTTCTTTAAAGGGACCATCAGGGCTTGAGGCCTCAAAGGTCTATCCTTAGCTCCCTTATTCACTGGTGGAATAAGGGGTAGTATCCCACTCCCATGAGGGAGGGGAAGGACGGTGGCCAGAGCCCTGGCTCCACAGCAAACCACTAAATTTAAGGCTCTGTAGCTCCTTTTGTACCTAGGGTGAGGGTCTTGGGTCTGAGCCCCTGATAGTGCAGCACACAGGCCTTAGGCCTACCTTAGGCCTACCACCTACTGTATGTCACTCAAGGGAACTGTTAACTGCAGTGAAACCCAGATTAACCCTAACACTATCCACTGGTACCAGGGTTTATGTGTTAGGCAGGGCAGATTTGTAGCCAAGGGGATACATGACCGACCGCATGCACGCACGCACGCACGCACACACACACTTTAAGTTATGGTGGGTGAAAAAGGCGACAGAAAAACTCCACAGTTAACATTTAGCCAATAAAGAATTTCAATTGTGAGCACATTCACATTTCTTAGACAGGTCTGCAACCCTGCCTTTCAACCATTATCACCTCGCATAGAGTGCTCTCGCTCTCACTGCAGCAAGGGATTCTGGGAAATAACATGCAAATGAGCACACAATGTGTCACCTGTGGGCTCCATGTGAATGGTTATTCCAGGCAAAAGGTGATACATTGTGTGCTCATTTATATATATATAAACCATACGATACCGTTTGAAGCACGAGATCAGGAGACAGCACTCTGGTAAGTTTGATCACAAGTTTTTGTATTGAAAAAGACACATAAACTGTGCTGTCTCCTGATCTCGTGCTTCAAACGGTATCGTATGGTTTATTATTGCTTTATGGGACAAGCACCCAATTTTTTCTACTTGCAAGTGGAGTGCCGGCTGCTTCTGTGGATTCTATATATATATATAAAAGGCAAAAACAAGCAGCGCCACGTGATTCCAGTTAAAAATCAATATACATATATATCAAAATGAAAAAAATATATATGTTGCATACAAAAGAAAACATCACATAACCTGCACACCAAAATTATTCTAGCATAAAAAAATCAACACAAAAGAACAAAAGAAATATATAAAATAAAATTATAATAAATACCACTAGGGTAGCTGCATCGTTTAAAACGAAACTGCTTTAGGAACTGTGATTTTCTATCACAGTCTGTTTCCCTAGGGAAGAAATTTGCTGAGAAGGGGTTTAGCTCTAAACTATTAGACGATTCTTTTGAAAAAGTTAATTCATTGGATAGACAATCACTTCTAGCTAAATTTGGAGAAAATACAAATAAAATTAAGAATAAACATTCTAGATCTACTAAATTTAATGAGTCAGCCCCCAGATTTATTACGGATTTTAATTAATCTACTCGTTAAATCTGAAAAATTATCAACAAACACTGGGGCATTTTGAAGTGTGATCCCCATTTGGGATCAGACTTGCCGGTTAAGGTGTCAATGGTATTTCAGAAAGCCCGTAATATAAAAAATGTATTGGCATCTAGTGGTGCGGCGTCTACTGTAAAGACATCTGGAATTCATGGGAATTTTAGGTGTGGCAGGACACGCTGCATCACTTACAGTATGGGCACCTAGTGGTGTCCAATCAGGGTGTCCAATCAGTTCGTATTGTTCATGAAGGGGAGCACGCATAGGGTCCAGGGAACCATTAAATGCCTCAATATGTATGTTATATACTTATTATACTGTAGTTGTGGCCAACGATATGTTGGTCGTACTACGAGGCCGCTTTGAGCACCGTAGAAATATCATTAATGGTTTGACCAGTCATAACATCTATAGACATTTTGATTTGGTGCATAAAAGGGATCCAGCTACACTTAAAATTCAGGGTTTGGAGTACATATCATCCCATACATTGGGAGGTGATTTAAAACACTCTGCAAACGTGAGAATTACTGGTTTTACCAGCTTGCCACTATGGCACCTGGTGGGTTCAATGAGCCTAACTATCGTTTAGATGTTCTCAGTCTTTCTCTGTGATATTGGGTTATCCCCTGTGTTTTGACCTGCCCGGCTCTGTTCCTCTACTCTCTCTTTCCTTCTACAACCCTGAGGGGTTCTGGTGGTATGTGGCTTATGTGGTAACTGTAACATCTATGCCAACCTATATGCCACCTTGTTCTAACTTATTCGGATTTGTTATTCATCTTTGTGGATTTTTTGTGATCTACAGTATATATGGCTTGCATGTATATTAACATGTTATTCATACTGTATATTTTTTCCTTCTTTCTATTGTACAAAAAAAAGTGGAATAGTATTGTACAAGATTATTCTAGTATGAGTATATTATACATGTATTATGATTGGATCTGATGCCTATTAGTATTGCTATCATTGTTGTCTCTGTTAGCTACTACTATATGATGTAATAGTCCCTGTAATGGTTCCTTATTATAGCTTTCAGGGATCCATTAATTTATTTATGTAATGTCTATTTGTTAAAATGTATTAATTTATTTAATGTGTTTATTAATTATTTTTTATATATATATTTATTTCTAAATCTCAATTAGTTTTAATTGTTTATTTCCCTCTTTGTCTGGTATACAAAATGCAAAATATAGATGATAGACAGCACACTGAAGAAAGTTAAATGTAATGTTATTTGCAGGGAGCAATAAGGAAAAAAGAGAGGACCCCAGTTCCTCCCAATACAATATATACTGTACACTGAAATGTTCCAGCACTCACTGACTATTGGAAAAAAGGTCAAAATCGGAATATGCCAAATAGAACCAAATTTAATGAAGACAGCCAAATAAACAGAAAACCTGGAATAATGTCACATTGGTAAGGAATACACAAAGAGTGAACTAAGGTCAAATACAAAAGGGAAGGGATACCACAATGGGAGAGGAGGAGGGAACAAAAAAAACGGGGGGTGAATATTGTGGTGGCAACCAGGGGGGCAATGTTTCGGGGTGAGAACAGGGATCCAGGCAAGAACAACCAGGGTACAAGGCACTAGAAAGTGGGCGCTGGCCACTTCAAAGCCCCATAGCACCACTCATATCAGGAGAGACCTCTGGACAATCCACGGTGGGAGTGGGGTCGTGTTTCCTACCTCTGCGGGGTCCATTGCATTTCTTATGCAACGTGTAATGCTGCTGACTGCAGGAAAGGATACAGACTTGCAGGGCAGAGGTAGGAAGTAGGTACGCTGACATTGGCCTGGAATATGAAGCCTGGGATGCAGGGAAGGCAGGTCCGCTTCTGGGGAAGATGCAGTCAAGGGCAAGGGGGAGACTCAGGACCAAACAAGGATGGAGGAACTGGACTGGAACAAGGCAGAAACAAGGCAGGGGTACTGAACTGGAACAAGGCAAGAAAAAAAGTAACAAGGCAGGGTCAAGACAAACAGGATTACAGTGTCATGGGAGACCATGCATTTAAAAGTTTTATACCGGGATCATAACATTGAGCAAAACAAGGTGGTAAAATAAATTGTTATTTAATCACTTAAAATAGGCTAAGCACAATGAAACACAAAATACATAAGAAGAACACACTTACTGTCTGGGTCTGGGGCAGAAAACTAGACTTTCCAAGCTTAAATATAGAACATAAAACAAAGTTTTTGGTTGACCGGGACTTGTCCCAAAATGTCCTGGAACTCAAATCGGCATGAAGTTCCTGATGCCACCGCTGTATCTGCTCCGGCGGAGTTGAAATAACTTGACCGTGACCTAGCTCCAAACGTCCTGGAACTATTTTCGGCTTGAAATCCAAGAAGCGACCGCTACGTTCAATTCTCAGAACTTGGCGCAAACATTTCTCAACTTGAAATTTCTGAAGCCGGCTCGCTGCAATTTCTCCTTGAGCATCTTTTGGTACATTTAAATTTGCCACTGCTGTTCTGGTGCTTAGAATCTAATCTCCGGATTGGTTGAGGCATCCATATAGTATTGCAGAGTTCATTCATGAAATACGGCAGCCAATCCGAGCATGGGAGAATTCTTAACAGCGCTCCACGGATTTCTGAATAAGAAAGATTTATTGTGCCACACAACGTTTCGACCTTATGGTCTTTATCAAGTGACTAGGCATAAGGTCGAAACGTTGTGTGGCACAATAAATCTTTCTTATTCAGAAATCCGTGGAGCGCTGGATCCCTTCTTTTCCTCAGTATACTTTGGAGTTTATGGCAGGTACTTCCTTGAACCAGCAGCACCGGTAAATTGTATGCATATTTCTCTTTTTTGTGGAGTGCAGCCTTAACCCCTCTTACAGAATTCTTAAAAGCCAAACAGAGCGCTGCCTGTCTACCAAAGCCGGGCAAGCGGGACTTTGGCATCGGACAATGGCATCTGCCAACCTGGTATATCTGCCACTTGTCATGCAGAAGCCTCCCACTGAGTTAGGCTCCTTAAACTCTGGGTTGGGCAAATTCTTGTTCGAGGACTTGCATTCAGCCCAGGATGTGAGTAGTTGAGCCTAACTCCAGCACCCAAATGGCTTTCACACCATGGCAACCTCTGAGGCTTTCATGTCTGGGACTCGAGCAGACTTGATGACACCAAGCTTGGTAGCCAAAAGATCTCGGAACCTTGGACCTGGAAGTCCCCAGCTCATATACTGTGCCCAAGCATATACATACTTTAAACATACTGGTTTAATAAAATATTTGCTTTAAACATTTCTAAGTCTTATGGTTATGGGGAATAGAATAAGAATCTTCCACTTCTATTCCTACTATCCATATTCCCCACACACTACACCAGACTTAGACTTTAAAACTCCTTGCAAACTTATGTACAGTTGGAGTACCCCCAGAACCCGTATACCAGGTTCTGGGTGATCAGGGCATAAACTAGGCTTCCCCTCTTATACTAGGGATCTCTTTACAATTCTAGGGATACCACACATCTCTATGCCCTTTTACCTTTCTGGTCTGTGCTGAAGCAGGGAATCCTAGCAGTGAGTCGCACAAGTGTTTTCAAGGGGAGATTTTGCTGGAGCAATGTGTTTCAATGTATCAGAGGATCTGACCTTATTCCCAGATACATTTTTAGGGAATGCAGCAACTTTGGAACCCAGCTACCTAGACACATTCTGAAAAGAGTTTCTCCGTAAAAACCCCTTTGAAACTCATAGCCTAGTACAGGGGTGAGCAAACTTTTTATGCCGAGCCCCCCTTTTCATCCATGAAATTTCTCGGGCCCCCCTGCCTGATGTAATCAAAATTACATGACGTCAGTGCACGTGAGCTGGTTCTGCCAATGAGGGCGAACAAGCTTTGTGACGTGTCTGCCACGCGTCTACAATCTCCTGCAGCCAAGTTCACAAATCGCTTGGGCTGCAGGCGTGCGTGCAGGCAGTATACTTGTATTGGATCACTGTTTATTTTATTGTTTGCTGGCATCTGGTAATATGTTTTTTTCTGGTGCACAAAGGCAATCCATTTGAAGGGGCATTTATCCACCTCTTTGCTACATCCCTTCCCTCTCCCGACCCACTTTTTTAACCTCTCCCTTTTTTCCTTCTCCCATTTGCTTTCCCCCGTGTCATCCACTCCTACCTACCAGTTTTATGCATTATTTATTTATTCCCGTTTTAAATGTTGCCCAGAGATCAGGGACCCTGTTCCGAAATTGTGGGTAATCAGCGCATTAATAAAGGCAGTATGCTCAGCTGGTTACCCCTATTTTGAATTGGGGGGGAAGGGGTAATTTTATGTGCACTGTACAGGTGTTATTTTTCCCTCTGCCCTTATTGCCCCCATTTTGCAGGAGTGTATGTACCTGCATTAGTGTATAACCCAGTACACTGACGTTACTGACTTTGGACACAAGATATCGCTGTGAATGCTAAACCACAAGATAAGTGGATAAGCGTGGCGCAGTCTCTTTGTTCCATTGCCAAGTATAGGTATCCATTACTGAGACTGGATGCTGTAAGAGTCAATTGAATCAAAGGGCTTCGGTTTCCAGTCTCAAGTGGTACTCGGATACAATGTATCGACGTACCGGTTAATGGCGCGTCTTGAAACGCATTTCGCAATTGGCGTGGGAACTCGGTCAATTGACGTGAGAAAGCTGTAACCGCAAGTCAATTGATGGGAAAATCCCATAGCTCTGCATTGCCAGTTCAATAAGAAGCCATAACTAGGGAATGGAAGTGGTTAAAAACCTAAAATTTGGTGTGCAGCCCCGTGTAACATCCCAAGCACACACGTATGAAAAATATAATTGTGAGATAAGGGGAACATGTATTTTCAATAAAGTGTATTTTTGCTGTAGGTTTTAAAAGGACAAGCAGGATGAAGTTTTTTCTCCTGTCATTAAAATGCACACAAGAACCAAATGTTTTGACACCTATGAACTGGTTCACTTTCCTATGCAAGCTTAAAAGATCACATGCTCGGCCAATGCCTGTGAGTCTAGGGAAGTGTTGCATATGAAAGCCCCAGAGTCAGCATGTGTGAATTAGACAGGATGGTTGCTAAATAGGAAATCCTGTTAGCCATCTGGTTAGCTCACACCCTGAGTTTCCCTCCCCAGCTAGGGAGATGCCAGGAAGAAAGGGGAGTACACATATGCTAAGCAGGGCAGGTAGCAATGTCGCACAGTCCCTGTAGCAACAGGAAATCCCTAGAGTGCCCACTCTCCAAACTGTGGGTAAGTAAGCGATTGGGGAATGAGAAAATTCCCATGAGGAGGATTGGGTGGGCATGTTGGAGATAGGCTCTCAAACCCTATATAGATTCTGCCCAAGCTATCCCTGTTGTCTTTCGTTTTCGTTTTCCATTCTACAATGTGAGCGGATTTACATCACACTTCTAAAGCGGATAAGAGCAGCAACAACCCTGGGACGCAAAGAGTCTAATCACCATCGGACCAGAAATAACTTTGCGCTACTCACAGAAGGATTGGGCTGGCAATTTGCGCCTTTGCAAAAAGACTGCAATTTAAAGGACAATATTCTAGTGCTTTGCACTTTTCTGGACATTATATCCCATTTCCCTATTCAGTAAGTGTTTTTATTAAGTGTATTCTAAGGTTATCGTGTGTCTGTCTAGTAAGGAAATAAATGACAATTTATTTTGCTCAACTTATGCTCAATCTAAATATAAAATATAAATGTGTTGATAATAGATGTGTCCATCGTGATGACTCCCATAACCAAATTCAAGGGGGATACTGATGAATCTCCCCTGCTTATCATTACTCCCAAGTGACCCCCCTGACCCAAATCATAACCCTCAGTCCCCCAAAACTCATTCTCCCAAGCCCCTCAATTCTGCCATCTCTGCCTGACCTTCATCCCACTCTTTAGCCACTGTGTCTCTCCCTCCAGCCAGTGTCTCTCTCTCACCTCCCCCCAGTGTCTCTTTCACCTTCCCCCAGTGTCTCTCTCGCCACCCCCAAGTGTCTTTCTCACCTTCCCCCAGTGTCTCTCTCCCTTCCCCCAGTGTTTATATCTCTGACCTCCCCCCAGTGTCTTTCTCTCTCATCCCCCCCAGTGTCTCTCTCACCTTCCCCCAGTGTTTATATCTCTCTCACCTTCCCCCAGTGTCTCTCTCACCTTCCCCCAGTTCTCTCTCTCACCTTCCCCAAGTGTCTCTCACCTCCCCCCTGTGTCTTTCTCTCTCACCTTCCCCCAGTGCCTCTTTCCTCCTCCCCCCAATATGTCTCCCACCTCTTCATGTCTCTATTTCTCTCCCCTCCCCCCAATATGTCTCCCACCTCTCCATGTCTCTCTTTCTCTCTCCCTCCCCCAATATGTCTCCCACCTCTCCATGTCTCTCTTTTTCTCCCCCTCCCCAATATGTCTCCCACCTCTCCATATCTCTCTTTCTCTCCCCTCCCCTAATATGTCTCCAACCTCTCCATGTCTCTCTTTCTCTCCCCCTCCCCCCAATATGTCTCTCTCTCCCCCTCCCCAATATGTGTCCCACCTCACCATGTCCCTCCCCTCCCCCCCAATATGTGTCCCACCTCTCCATGTCTCTCTTTCTCTCCCCCTACCCCAATATATCTTTGTCACGCTATGCAGTCCGAAGACCAGACCAGTCCCCTGTACTGAGGTGGGATGTAGAGTATATGCACCGACAGCAGAGGGGGGGTGTCCGGGAGGTGGCGTAGTAGCGTAGCCAGGCCTGGATGTAGATCAAGAATGGTCAAGTACTTGCCAAGTCCGAGGATATAGAAAGTTCCGTAGTCAAAATCCGTAGCAGAGTCCGAGGGTCTTAGAGGTTAGAGTGATCTGTAGGAAAGCCAAGTTCGGGAGCCAGTGGGGGGTATTCAGATGAGCCGGGTCAGTAGCTGTAAGGAATAAACACAAGAGAGCACGACACAGGAGCCAGGCAACACAGGTAGCAAGGAGCTATGCAGAGCAAGGAAGTGAAGGCAAAGCAGGATATTTAAAGCGACAGTGACCAATCCAGATGAGGGGCATGGCAGAGGCATGTTGAGGAGCTGCTCATGAGTGGCTGAGAGACCAGGAAGTAATATAGCACAGTGAGAGTCTGAAACATCAGTGCCAGAATCCAAGATGGTGGCGGCAGAGTTCAAGGTATGCACTGGGCGGTGGCATGGGTAGGGACGGGGGGCAGGAGCAGCAGCTGCTGCAGTAATGGTAGTGGGTAAGGAGGGGTCATGCCGCAAGGGACTTGGCCCCCGATTCCTTACATTACCCCCCCCCCCTTCAGGATCAACCTCAGGACGATCCATCCAAGGCTTCTGTGGAAATTTCTTGTGGAAACGATTGAGTAGAGCTGGAGCATGAATGTCTTCCCTTGATATCCAGAAACGCTCTTCTGGATCATAGCCCTACCAATGTACAAGGAACTGTACTTTTCCCCTGGATATACGGGAATCCACAATGGACTGTACCTCGAATTCAGAGTGTCCTTGAACCGTAACAGGGTTGGGTTTACGGGCTTTTGCAGGGAAGCGATTGCTCTGAACGAAAGGCTTAAGCAGGGATACATGGAACGCATTGGGAATGTTCATTTATGAAGGCAACTGTAAGCGGAACGTGAGAGGATTGATTTTTTCCTGAATCAAGAAAGGCCCCAAAAACCTAGGCGCCAATTTTGGGGCAGGAGTCTTCAGTCTTATATTCTTTGCTGAAAGCCAGACTCGGTCCCTTGGCTTGTAATTGGAAGCCTGTTGAAGACGACGATCTGCTTAAGATTTGAACCTCTGAGCTGCCCTAAGGAGTGCTGATTGGATTTTGATCCATGAGTGCTTTATCGTGGTTACCCGTTCATCGGCTGCTGGCACTCCTGAGGGAGTGTTGGAGATTGGAAGCCGACTTGGATGAAAGCCGTAATTCATGAAAAATGGAGATTCTAGCGTAGATTAATTACGGTGAGAATTGGAAGCAAATTCCGCTCATGGTAACAGATCAAACCAATTATCTTGGGTATCAGAAATAAAGCATCGTAGATACTGTTCAAGGCTTTGATTAAGTCTCCCAGTTTGCCCATTAGTTTGTGGATGATAGCCTGAAGAGAAGGATAAGGCCAAACCAAGCCTCTTGGAGAAAGCACGCCAAAACTTTGATATGAATTGCGATCCTCGGTCAGAAACTATGGACGTAAGGATCCCGTGGATACGAAACACTTCTTTGGTAAAAAATATCTGCCAGGGTGGGAGAGGAGGGAAGACCCTTGAGGGGAACAAAATGGTCCCATTTTGAAAATCGGTCTACTATGACCAAAATTGTAGTCATACCTCTGGAGGGCGGCAGATCTAAAATAAAATCCATCGAAATATGTGACCATGGACGATCAGGTACTGGAAGAGGCATGAGTAACCAGAAGGTTTTTGATGAAGAGTTTTGTTCTGTGCACCAACTGGACAAGCGCGTGTAAATTCGTGAATGAGTTTTGCCATATTAGGCCACCAAAAGGTGCGCTTAATGAGATCCAATGTTCTCTTGAAGCCTGGATGGCCAGCTGACCGGACAGAGTGACCCCATTCCAGGATCTTCTGACAAAACTTAGGGGCGGCATGAAGGGTTCCTTCCGGTAAATGTAGACCACTCGGCATCTGTGACTGGGTTTCTAAGATCTTTTCTAGAATATCAAAAGAGTTGGCGGAGACTAAGCATTTCGAAGGTACAATTGTTTCTGGGATTTCTTCGGATATTTCCTCAGGGGAAAATTGTCTGGACAAGGCATCAGCTTTTATGTTCTTCGTGCCGGGGATGTAAAAAAAAGTGCCATGGGGTCTTGACGAGATCCTAGACGATGGGCACTTTCGATATAGGGAAGATTCTTATGATCTGTCAAAATAGCAATTGGTTCGCGGGAGCCTTCAAAGGAGGTGTCGCCACTCATGTAAAGCCATCTTGATGGCCAGGTGTTCTCAATTGCCGACATCATAGTTCTTTTCAGCAGGGGAGAATTTTTTCGAAAAAATCCACATGGGTGAAATTTATCTTGAGGGGAGAGTCTCTGGGAGAGAATGGCACCCACACCACAATCAGAGGCACCCACTTCTAACGTAAACGGAAGACTAGTATCAAGATGACGAAGGATGGGTGCCATAACAAAAGCCTGCTTCAAGGTTTCAAAGGTGGAGACGGCCTCCGGAGGCCACACAGATGGGTCGACTCCCTTCTTAGTAAGCTCAGTGATGGGAGCCACAGTGGTAGAAAATTTCCGGATTAATTTCCTATAGTAATTGGAAAAGCCTAAAAAACACTGTATGGCCTTAAGAGAATTGGGTAGGGGCCAATCCAAAACAGCCTTAAGTTTTTCTGGGTCCATCAAAAATCCCTTATCCGAAATTATATAGCCTAAGAAGGTGGTAGAAGATTGATGAAAAAGACATTGCTCGAGCTTTGCGTCGAGATTATTGACTCGGAGATGAGAGAAGACAAGTCTAGTATGCTGGACATGATCTTGAAGATTCCCAGAAAAAATTAGAATGTCGTCAAGGTAAATAATTACGAAGGAATTGAGGAGATCACGGAAGACATCATTCATAAAATCCTGAAAGACAGCAGGAGCATTGCATAAACCAAATGGCATCACGAGATACTCGTAGTGTCCGCTTCTTGTATTGAAGGCGGTCTTCCATTCATCACCTTCTCGAATACGTATGAGGTTGTAGGCTCCTCGGAGGTCTAGCTTGGAAGAAAAGTTGGCCCCTTGAAGCCTATCAAACAGTTCCGAAATCAGAGGCAGGGGATACCGGTTTTTGACAGGAAGGAGATTGAGGCCCCGGTAGTCAATGCATGGTCTCAGGGATCCATCCTTTTTCTTCACAAAAAAGAAACCGGCACCAGCAGGAGATGAAGAGTTGCGAATGAATCCCTTCTCAAGATTCTCTTTGATGTAGGTTGCCATGGCTTCAGTCTCTGGGAGAGACAAGGGGTAGGACTTAGACTTTGGCAGGACGGCACCAGGGACCAGATCAATGGCACAATCATAGGGTCTATGAGGAGGCAGGACGTCTGACAGAAACTTACTGAAAACATCGATGAAATCAGCATATACTTCGGGAAGAGTGGAGTTGCTATCAGAAGGCGTTTCCATTCCCGCGATAACTGTGGCAGGAGCTATGACCGGCGAGGATGAGGCGTCTGACTCTGGCTCCCATTGAATCGGTTTGCAGTCCCTCCAATATATGCGTGGGTTGTGATGCTGTAACCACGGTAACCCTAGGATACCTGAAACATCAGGAGAATGTATTACGTCAAAGGAGATAATCTCGGTGTGAGAACCGGCAGATAAAGTGAGAGTAAGAGTCTCTAACGTGGTGAAAGCAGGTTGCAAAGGACGTCCATCACTAGCCTCAAAGTCCAATTGGTGCTTTCTTGGAGATAAGAGAAATCTTGTTACGGGTGGCGAACTCTTGGTCCACAAAATTACCACCGGAGCCTGAATCGAGAAAAGCAGCAGTAGTTACACGAAAATTCGGGCATTCGAGCGAAACTGGGAGCATAATCTTCTTAGGGAGTTCCTCTTTAGAGAGGGAGCAAGAAGAAATTGATACGAGGGTAAGTCCCTCTTGCATGGCTTGTCCCGTTTGTTCCTTGGGCCTCAATGGACAAAAACGTACCACATGATCTGGTGATCCACAATAATAGCATAGGCCCTCATTCTGGCGGCGAACACTCTCAGGAGTACGGATCTGCTGACTGATGATCTGCTTGTGTTCCACAGCGTCAGGAACAGGCCAAAAAGCTGGAGGAGGCCTAGGATAAGGAGAGTCAGTAGGCATGAGCCTGGGACGTTGGCGTTCGTGACGTCGCTCCTGGAGGCGCAGATCCACGCGTATGCACTGTGCGATCAAATCCTCCAATGCTTGGGGTCGGGGCTAGACTGAAATTCATCCTTTACAGATTCGGACAAACCTTGCCAAAATATAGCAGAAAGTGCTTCTTCGTTCCAACGAGTCCCTGCTGTGACGGTCCGGAATTCCAGTGCATATTTGGCTACGGACCTACGACCCTGAAACAAATGAACAAAAGAATAGGCAGCAGTATCTTTGCGAACAGGAATATCAAATATCTGCTGGAATTCTTGGTGGAAAAGCTGGTAATCCGACGTGGTCTCCGGATGCAGCTCCCAGATGGGAGAAGCCCAGGCCAAGGCATTACCTGTTAAGAGAGAGTAAACATAGGCTACCTTGGTTCGTCCGTTTGGAAAGAGGCTTGGAGATATTTCAAACTGAATTTCACACTGGTTCAAAAACCCTCGACAGGCCAGAGGGTCACCCGCATATGCTTTAGGCATAGGGATTCTTAAAGGTGCGGCTGCTGCTGGTGGCGGAGTGGGCTGTAGTGAGAGAGTGGATAGAAGTTGAATCAAACAGGTAATCTGCTCTCCAAAAGTTTGGATGCATTGTGCAAGGGACGTAATTAGGTCCCCCACCTCATCCATGTCTGCATTTGGGCTCTGCATAATGTCTTGCTGTGCAGCCCGCAGACCAGACCAGTCACCTGTACTGTGGTGGTGTGACAGATATGAGGGAACAGTAGTGAAAAGAGGATATTATGACCCTAAAGTAGTGCAGGGTTTCTGCTCCACGGTTTGGAGATTTACCAAGGGGAATCCAGACCGGGACTTCTAGCTCTCCCAGCTTTCACAGAACTGGAGCAGCTGATTGAGCAGGGAGATGATTAAAAGGTTGCTCTAAACAGAGCAAGACAGGGCTGTTTTACTCTGAAGAGGAGGGTATGCTGAAAAGCTGTGTTATGCTGAGAAAAATACTTTTGTTTTGTTTGTTTGTATTTACTCCTGTTATCTGCTGTAGCATTTGTATGGCAAAATAAACAGGACAAGCTTTTCACCTCTGTGTCAGAAGACTGTCTCCTCTACCTGGAAGGCTGTGTGAAAGTGCTGATCCTTGGACAAAAGGTACAGAGCAAGAAGGTACTTTGTCACATATGATGGAGAATGCGGGCATCACACTGACAAGCCTGTAAGATGCAAAAGGGAATAGAGGAAGTAGTCACAGCCCTGGCCCAATCCACATCTACACAACATGAAATCAACAACAGGCTGGCTGAGGGTTATGCCACACAGCAAGAAACCAACAGCAGGCTGGCTGAGGGTTATGCCACACAGCACGAAACCAACAGCAGGCTGGCTGAGGGTTATGCCACACAGCACGAAACCAACAGCAGGCTGGCTGAGGGTTATGCCATACAGCAAGAAACCAATAGCAGGCTGGCTGAGAGTATTGCCACACAGCAGGGAAACATGACAATATTGCAGAGACTGGTGCTGGACCAGGCTGAAGTTCATCATCTGCAGAGAGAGGAGCAGCAAAATACCGCCCATGCTTTACATCAGGAGATCCAGGGCCTATCTGAGAGGCTTACCGGGGATACCGCAGAAGCACATCCTAAGGTGGTTAGAGTGAGTAACTACCTGCAAAAGATGGTGGCTGCAGATGATGTAGAGGCCTACCTGATGGCGTTTGAGAAGACGGTGGAGAGAGAAAAATGGCCTGTGGCTGAATGGGCAAGTCTGCTAGCACCGTTCCTGTGTGGATAGGCCCAGAAAGCATACTATGATCTGGAACCAGCTCAAGCCAGTGATTACAGCGAGCTGAAAAAGGAGATCCTGGTGCGCCTAGGTGTGACAACGGTGGTCCGTGCCCAGAGGTTTCACCCCTGGACCTACAACCTGGATAAAGCCACAAGATCACAGATGTTTGACTTAATACATCTTGCCAGAAAGTGGTTACAGCCGGAAATAAATGCATCCAGCCACATTGTGGAACAACTAGTGATGGACCGATTTCTGAGAGGCTTACCTGTTGCCCTTCATCGTTGGGTCAGCCAGAGTGATCACCAAATGGCTGACCAGTTAGTCGTGTTGGTAGAACGGTACAGTGCAGCTGGAGAATGGCTTCAACCCCCTATCCAAGGGCAGCCTTAGAACCGGAAGGTCCAGAGCCCCAGCAAAATTGGTAAGACTGTTCCAGGGAAAAGGGTGAATTTTGATGAACAGGTTGGGGTCTATAACCCCAGGGACATAACCACAAGAGAAAGGAAGTTTGTTAAGCAGGAAGAACCTATAAGGGACTATGCTGTAAAATGTTTTAAATGTCGAGTTTGGGCATATGGCAAATGACTGTCCCAGAATGGTTGAACCCATGGGATGTAATGTGGGTAGTAATAATGAGGATGATTACTCACTGTATACCCAAACTGTGTGTTCTGCAAACAAAAATGGTTGTCTGAATAGTTAACCTTGGTGTTCCGTGCAGGTAGAGGGAAAAAGGGTTCAGACATTACTTAACTCAGGGAGTATGGTTACCCTCATAGACCCAGATTTGGTAAATTGTATTCAGGTAGATGACTCCCAACAGATTGATATTTCCTGTATACATGGGGATGTACATAACTACTCCATTGCTGAAGTACAGGTTGAGTCACAGTGTGGCTCTGTAAATTGGCGAGTTGGTCTTGTACCAAAATTAGCCCATGACATGATTATTGGTAGAGATTTTCCCTATTTTCTAAGTTTATGGTCAACAGCTGAAAAACTTGCCACTAGTTCTTCAGATGAATGTAATGATGATTTCCCATTTGCTGACATTTTGGGAGACGAACTAGACAGCACAAATAAGTCTGGGAGTAAACAGCCATACCCTGTAAAAGCACTAGTGGGCGACAACCCAGATCAAAATGGTGCCAGACCATCTAATAGACCGGAACCAGACACTGACCTTATTGATTTAGAGGTTAGCCCAGGTAACTTTAAGAGTGCCCAGTGGTCTGATCCCACATTGTCAGTAGCCCGAAATTCCATTTCAGTAAGGAATGGAACCCCTACTAATCCAGACAGACCCTTGTCTTATCATTAGGCACCAAAAAACATAGATTGTAAGCTCCACGGGGCAGGGACTGTGCCTGCAAAATGTCTCTGTAAAGCGCTACGTATAAACTAGCAGCGCTATACAAAAACATGCTATTATTATTATTATTATTATTATATTATTACTTTGAGGTGGATAACGATCTGTTGTATAGCCTTGAGGAAAAACAGTCTCTTAGAGTAACACAGTTGTTAGTGCCAAAAGTGTATCAGCGCACTGTGTTAAGCCTCGCGCATAGCCATGTACTAGGTGGTCACCTAGGGGTTGAAAAGACTAAAGAGCGTATTCTCAGGAGTTTTTACTGGCTGGGGGTGATGGCAGCAATAATAGATTATTGTTCATCGTATCCTGAATGTCAGCTCACTGCCCCTTTGCCAGCGTACCGTAGTCCGTTGGTACCTCTACCAATAATTGAAGTCCCATTTGAACGCATTACTATGGATTTTGTTGGCCCTTTAGTGAAGTCAACCAGGGGGCATCAGTACATACTGGTGATATTAGACTATGCGACCCGATATCCTGAGGCAATCCCTCTACTACGCATGGCCTCAGCGAAATCTATTGCTAAAGAGTTAATGATGATGTGTAGTCGGGTGGGGATTCCCAAGGAGATCCTATCAGATCAGGGTGCTCCATTCATGTCTCAGGTAACCAAGGAGTTATGCAAACTTCTCCACATAAAACAGTTAAAAACCTCAGCCAAAGAGAATTTTATGATAAATAGAGGTCGCACAACAAGAGCCAGATAAAGACCGAGAAAGTCAAAATGCACTGAATCAGGGAGAGAAACAGGGAAGGGAGGGAAGGAAAGGCAAGTGAAAAAAGGGGGGAGGAAAAAGTGGGGGTAAAAAAGTCCAGGGCAAGGGGGCAACGAACGTTTCAGGGTATAAGACCCCTTCTTCAGGCCTGTTCCCAGGGAGACCGTAGTCCGCTGGTACTTCCCTATACCCTGTGACTAAATCCCTGAAACAACAAATGTAAAGCTAATACCCAGTCAGGTCAGCGTAAGAGCCAACAGCTATGAGCAAATATGGATGTTTTATACATATATAATAATAGCTGGCAAAAAGGAATAGAGGCTGGGGCGCTCCCTTATTTATTAGGCTTGTGGTGTGGCCTATGTTGTAATGTGTAACCAAATAAGGGGTAGTGTATACTTGCCCTTGTTGTTTTCTGCAGCTGGACCTGTAGAGAAGATAAAGCCCGGAATCTTCTTGTAATGACAGTAGAATCGGTGGATTGGTCAGCGCACGGATTTTTCGCTCACAGGATGAAAAGAGAAAATGAGGGACACGTGATTAGTGTCAAACCATACAAAACATTTAACCAGTAATATAATGTGGTTGTTTAATAAGTAATATGGTTGTTTAATAAAAAATTAATAAAAATGCTTGGATAAAAAATGCTTGGATAAAACACTTTGTTAAAAGACTGATTTGGGGCTTGGATGCAGATGTCTAAGTGAAAATACTTCAATGGAAAAAAGGTTTCTGTGGTTGGTGGTGGTGTGAGGGATGGGACATAGAAAATATAAAAAATATAAAAATATAAAAAAAATAAAAAAATAAAAAATATATAGAGGGACTGTGGGGGCCGGTGATTGGCGCGCTTGTGTGCAGCCTGCTGCCAAACAGGAAAAGTGATGCTGCTTATGTAGTAAGAAACAGTAAAAACCAGTAAAAAACAGCCTGCTGTCTGGCAAAAGTGGTGATGCTTGTTTGGCAGTAATCGTTATATTTGGGTGTTTGCCAGAAGCAGTGGTTTGCTCCTCCTTCTGCTGGAGGTGGTATGCGGTGCTGGTAAATGAAGTAAAACTGAGTTTTTTGGTGTAGGGGTGATTGCCTACTCCTCCTTATGGAGGTGGTATGTAAGTGGCTTCTCTCCCGGGTGCCCCATACAAAGAAAAAAGGTCCGAAACCGGTGAGTGGGTAAAGGTGAGTTTATTTAAGTCATATACAACAGAAAGAATAAAAACACTTACAATACAGCTTTGGCAATAGCCCAGCTGCAGCCTGATCGTCCGATGGCGCTCCTCCGACCGGTGTATCCCCCGTGACTGCGTCCGATGGCGGGAACCGGAAGGGGAGGGCTTACCGGATGTCAACAGGCTGGCTGGGTCCTTCAGGTAATGGGCTCCGGCAGGATATACTGCATATATCTTTATGTTCCCCAACCTCAAGGCCACAATAATATCTAAGAACATTAGTTGTAAAGTCTTTCAGCTGTATAGCAGTACTGGAAACAGTGACACATATCTAATGGCAAAAATACAAATATACCTTCCAGAATTTTGAATGGCAAAAAAGTAATAAAATGTGAAATTTTATGAATGCATTTATTTTGTAAAACAAGAAAAAACTAAGCTGTTTCCACAGTGGTGTTACACTATCCTTGAAGTGTTAAAACCTTGTAGGACCTTCACATAGTCTCCACCCCCGGCAGTATACATAGTTAATGACGTCGGGAGGAGAACACTATACCCCAGAGATATTGATAGATTGTTATTATTATTATTATTATTATTATTTTACATTTATTTATTAGCAGGTTTTGTTATTATACAGTGAGTTACATTTTCCCATATGCACCATTAGCAGAGCAGTGCAAGATAGCCAAATACAAACATAACATTCATATTATGTGCACATATCTGGTGTAAATATAATCGTGAGCATGCAGTACATCAAGTAAACTATAAAGCCCTCATTCTTTCTAGTTATTTCTAACAAGTATTATTTAAGTTCTAAATGAGGCGGAGAGAACAACTTGAATTTCAACTGTTGCTTGGATGGAAATATTGTATGAGGGAATCCTACTAAAACACCAAGAAGCCCGGGCCCCCCAATTATGCCAATTATCCGAATTAGCTCAGCAGAGCCAGGATCACACAGTTGGAAGACTAAAGGTAGAATGTAAACTGAGGTTGCAGAGATTTTGTGAGATATTCACAAGCTGTCAGAGATTCCAAGGGGTGTTAAAGTCCCCATATACTGAGTTACCTGATTTGTCACTATAATGAGAGTTAGTAATATACTGCAACCTCAGCATTTATAAGTTAAAATATTCTTTACAGTTAAATTGTCTCCAGAGTGGCGACCTGTAGTCAGGCATAATAGCAAGTTTAGTAGAAAATTAAAAAGATAAAGTGAACTTCTTCAAGAGTCATATCTTTAAACAAGAAGTAAATAGCCAAGCAGAGGCATTGAGAACACATATTATAACACAGAATCAATATAAAATAGCATAAAACAGCATAGAGCAGGAAAAGAACAAACATAACTGGGTCTAGAATGTTAGGAAGAGAAAACATGTTGTAAACACACAGAAACAGCAGTATTAAACTACAACTCTTTAGCATGCCCTTAGTAGGTCCCAGTAGTATGCCAGCAGCACCAATAGTTCTCCACCTAACCCCTCAGGCTTGATTATAAACAGTTGTCGGTCAAACCCCATATCACGCAGCTGGTGAAAGAAACTAGTCACCAGCTGGCACCACTGCGGAGACGGATCTGCGAATAGGTATCTCTGCAGGTATTGGTGGCAGAAAGTGTGTATCTGGAAGCAGACACACACCACTCCCTGTGCACCCTATCCCAGAGGCATGCACGCAACACCTGGTTGGGGAGTGCATATAGAATGCCGGCTGTCTGGGCAACTGTACACACTTACCATCACCCTTCCTCTGCTTACTGAGGAAGAGGCTCACCAGGCTGGTGCTCTGGGAGCCAAACATGCGGGTATTCCTCCTAGCCATTGCTGAAGATGTGCTCCTCATGGCCCTAGTTTATCTAGAGCAGGCACAAGCATGCCAAGAGGTCTACACAGCAGCCTCATCAACTCAGAAAAACTGGTCCAAGTCTTCTAGAATTTTGGTTGGTCCCACATGTCAAAATATATCATGGGAGAGTGATACTCTCAAGAATCTGGGAGTCTACAGATGCAGTCTTTCCTTCTGTCTCGCCATGCAGGGACTCTCCTTGGGCATTCTGCCTGCTGTCCGTGGAAGCATTCGTTCCCCCCACGGTGCTCTTTCACCCACTGTAGCTTTAGAAAAGCCAGGTAAAGCACGTACATAGTGTGCGTGACATGGGTGGGGGAGGCCGTTGGGAATTCATGTGGGTCGCCAGCCATAAGGTAAGACGGCATCTATACCTGTCCCCTGAAGAGAACCCAGCCCCAGAAAACTTGAAGAATGGGTCATTGCTCGACTGGGGTCATAGGCATATCTGTCAAAAATGCTTTCCCTCTGTGAAAAGACTCTGGTGATACACCAGCTGGTGGCCAGCCAGCTATGGAGTTCTTAAAACTCTGTGATACCCATGCTCCACTACGCAGAATAAGGGTAGAGGGTGCCCACCTTCCATGGGTTACACCTGACCTTATAGCACTCTACCAGTTCAGGGATGCCTTGTGGAAAAGCTACAAAGTAACTGGCACTACCAAGGATCTCAATCACTACAGATGCCTGCGGAACATGTACACAAGGCAAACAAGGCACGCAAAAGCACAATATTACTCTGACAATCTCCTCCAGAATACATCAAACCCAGCTAACCTCTGGAAGGTTATCAACAACATATTCCAGCCTTCTAACCATCAACAGCCAAGTAATATTATTATGGGGGATATTACTCTGACAAACCCCACCGACATTGCAAATGCATTCAATGATTACTTTGTGGGGTGTGCCACTAACTTATTAGCGAAACGCAGCCCAAACCACAAACCTGAATCTCATCTTGGGAATACCCATATAGCCCCACCCCCTCCAACACTGCCCACAATTTTAAATGTGGCTCAGTATCCGAAGAGGAGATTACACAAGCGCTCCTCAAATTAAAACTAAGCAGCCAATGCGGACCTGACTTACTACAATCTAGGTTCCTATGACTTGGTGCCCCAGCAATTGCCAAAACAATTGCTTCCATAGTCAACTCTATCCTGTCTGCAGGCCATATCCCTAATACCTGGAAAACTGCCAGAGTTGTCCCAATCTTCAAAAGTGGGGACTAAAACACTGTCTCAAACTACAGGCCAATCTCCCTTCTCCCAATCCTATCCAAAGTCATGTAAAAATGTGTCCACTCCCAATTAAGCGATTACTATAACAAGACAAAATTCCCTAGCCAATTCCAATCAGGCTTTCGCCCCAAAAACTCCACCGTAACTACCCTGCTAAAAGTTTGCAATGAAATCCAGTGTGGAATGGAACAGGGTCAACTCACTGGTGCAATATTCCTAGATTTTGCAAAGGCTTTTGATACTGTTGATCATGCTATCCTGCTTAACAAACTCTAGAGCTCTGGAATAGGGAAGCATGCTTTAAACTGGTTTCAGTCTTACCTATCAGGTAGATCCCAGCATGTGTCCATCTCAGGCTCTAACTCCAACCCCCTGGATATCACCTGTGGCATCCCGCAAGGCTCTGTTCTGGGGCCCCTACTCTTCTCAGTGTTCATTAATGATCTTCCCACAGCTTGTAAGGAAGCCTCAATACACATGTATGCAGATGACACAATCCTATATGCACACAGCCATAGCCTCTCTAACCTTCAACACATATTTCAGTCTGACATTTTGAGACTCGAAAACTGGATTTCCCAAAACAAACTGTTTTTAAACACTGACAAGACTGTAACAATGGTATTTGGGACCAAGACTAAATTTTTAAAGCTTTCAGTGACTAAGCTCCAGATCATAACCAACACTAACACCACCCTAACTCCTGTTACTAGTTTTAAATACATGGGCATATGGTTTGACTCCCACTTAACATTCGGGATGCACATTAATACCCTGACAACCAAAACCTATGCCAAACTAGGTGTACTTTACAGGAACAAATCCTCCCTAAGCCTGCTGGTCAGAAAGCGTATTGCACAGCAGATGCTAATGCCAATTATCGACTATGGAGACATAGTATATGGTCAGTACCCCAAACCCACCTTGTCAAACTTGACACCCTCTACAATTCAATTTGTCATTTCGTTCTCAATGCAAATATAACACACATCACTGCGAAATGCTGAAAAGAACTAAATTGGTCATCACACGATTCTAGGCACAAAGTTCACCTTTCCTGTCTTGCCTTCAAATACTTTCTGGCAAGCTACCCATCTATCTGAACAAGCTCCTCATCCCTACCACATGCAGCACTTATCATCAGAGATCAGACTCCAAAAGACTGTTCATGGTCCCAAGGCTCAACAAAGTATCCAGCCGCTCCTCCTTCTATTACCGTGCACCCCAAAACTGGAACAACCTACCGGAGACTCTCACATCCACCACCAGTTTACATAGTTACATAGTTACATAGTAGATGAGGTTGAAAAAAGACATAGGTCCATCAAGTTCAAACTATGCTAAATTTAGACAACAGATACTTTATCCTATATCTATACTTACTTATTGATCCAGAGGAAGGCAAACCAAAAAAAACCCATTAAGGGGAAAAATTAATTCCTTCCTTTCTCCAAGAATTGGCAATCGGATTAATCCCTGGTTCAACATCCTTCCCATGTATACTTATTTGGTATATCCCTGTATACCTTTCCCATCTAAAAAGATGTCCAACCTTTTTTTGAACAAATCTATTGTATCTGCCATCACAGTCTCCATGGGTAATGAATTCCACATTTTAACTGCCCTTGCTGTAAAGAACCCTTTCCTTTTGTTGCTGGTGAAATGTAATTTCCTCCTCCACCTTAAGGGATGGACCGAGTCCTTAGCACTGCCCGTGGGATGAATAGTTTTTTGAAAGCTCCTTGTATTGTCCCCAAATATATTTGTATATAGTTATCATATCCCCTCTTAGACGCCTCTTTTCTAATGTAAATAAATCTAATTTAGCTAGCCTCTCCTCATAAGTTAAATTGTCCATCCCCTTTATTAATTTGGTGGCTGTTCTCTGCACTCTCTCTAGTTCCATAATGTCTTTTCTTAGCATTGGTGCCCAAAATTGTACTCCATATTCAAGGTGTGGTCTTACTAGTGCTTTGTAACGGGGCATAATTATGTTTACTTCCCTTCCATCCATTGCCAGTTTGATGCAAGATAAGATCTTGTTTGCCTTTGCAGCTACTGCATGTCATTGGGCACTATTGCTATTCATGCAGTCTACAATCACTCCTAAATCCTTCTCCAAGGATTCCCCCAATATATCTCCATTTCATTTGTAAGTCGCCTTTTTATTCTTCCATCCCAAATGCATAACCTTACATTTATCTGTATTAAACCTCATTTGCCATTTACCTGTCCACGTTTCCAGTCTCAACAAGTCCTTCTGAAGAGAAATTACATCCTGCTCTGATTCTATTACCTTACACAATTTAGTATCATCAGCAAAGACGGAGACTTTGCTCTCGATCCCAACCTCAAGGTCATTAATAAACAAGTTAAAAAGCAGGGGTCTCAGTACCAATCCCTGAGGTACTCCACTCACGACTTTAGCCCAACTTGAAAAAGTTCCATTTATGACAACCCTCTGTTGTCTGTCCTTTAACCAGTTTTCAATCCAGGTGCATATATTATTACTGAGTCCAACTTTCTTTATTTTGTACACCAACCTCTTGTGTGAAACCATATCAAAAGCCTTTGCAAAATCTAAGTAGACCACATCAACTGCATTACCCTGGTCTAAATTCCTACTTACCTCCTCAAAGAAACAAATACGGTTAGTTTGGCAAGATCTATCCTTCATAAATCCATGCTGACTATTACTAATAATTTTGTTTTCCATTAGGTATTCCTGAATATTATCCCGTATTAAACCTTCAAGTAGTTTCCCTATTATTGAAGTCAGGCTTACAGGTCTGTAATTTCCCGGTTGTGATCTAGCTCCCTTTTAAAATATAGGCACCACATTTGCTTTACACCAATCTTGTGGTACTGAGCCTGTGGAAATGGAGTCCTTGAATATTAAATATAATGGTTTGGCTATTACTGAGCTTAACTCCTTGAGAACTCTTGGATGTATGCCATCGGGACCAGGTGCCTAATTTACTTTAATTTTTTCAAGTCGCTTATGAACTTCTTCCTCAGTTAACCAATTGTTCATTAATATGGAGGTTGTGGCTTCCTCCTGTGGCACTACTATTGAACTTGATTCTTCCCTGGTAAACACAGAGGCAAAGAATGTGTTTAATACCTCATATTTTTCCTTATCTCCAATAATAATCTGACTACCCATCTCACACTGAAAGGGTCCTATATTTTCTTTTCTCATTTTTTTGTTATTAAGTTACTTAGAGAACTTTTTAGGGTTGACCTTACTTTCTATTGCAATCCTTTTTCATTATCCCTTTTTGCCAATTTGATTGCAATTTTTGTTACATTCCTTATAATTCTGATACGATGTCTCCCTTAATTCTGACTTAAAGAATCTAAACGCCTTCTAAACGCCTCCCTCTTCTTGTCCATTTCCTCCCCTACCTGTTTATTTAGCCACATTGGTTTTGACTTATTTCTTTTATACTTATTACCCAAGGGTATACACGGATAAGTGTGCTTTTCTAACAATATTTTAAAGACTGCCCCTTTATCTTCTACATTTTTCCCTGCAAAACATCATCCCATTGTATTACTACTAGATTAGACCTCAGTTTATTAAAATCTGCCTTTCTAAAGTTTAAGGTCTTTGTTGAACCCAATAAATCTATTTTTTGATAATGTATTTAAAATGAGACCATGCTATGATCACTGTTACCCAAATGTTCCAGGACTTGAATATTTTGTATTACTTCTACATTGTTTGATATGACCAAATCCAGTATTGCCCCTCTCCTGGTTGGTTCCTCAATAATTTGGGTCATATAATTGTCTTTAAGCACCCCCAAAAACCTGTTTCCTTTTGTTGTAATGCTAATCTCATTGCCCCAGTCTATGTCTGGATAATTAAAATCCCCCATTATGCAAACATGACCCAGTTTTGATGCCTTTTCCATTTGCAAAAGTATTTTAGCTTCCTCAATCTCACAGATATTTGGTGGTTTATAGCATATTCCCACAAACATTTTCTTAATACTTTTACCTCCACTGCTAATTTCTATCCACAAAGTCTCTACATTTTCATCATTCCCTTCATAAACATCATCCCTTATAATAGTTTTTAGATCCGGTTTAACATATAAACATACTCCACCTCCCCTTCGATTTGTTCAATCCTTCCGAAAAAGGGAATAACCCTCTGACTTAACTGTCCAGTCATAAGTTTCATCCCACCATGTTGCAGTAATGCCGATGATATCATACTGCTCCCATGCAGCTATTAATTCAAGCTCCCCCATTTTATCTGTCAGGCTTCTTGCATTAGGAGAGACTCGCTGATCAATTCCACAATAAACAAATAATATCAATGCCGTAATACATATAATAGATAAAGTTCAGCTACAGGCACTCAACCACAGGCAAAATATGTGTAAATATGTCCCCTGGATGACTCTAAAGCAATTGAAATACAACCTTAGTGTCCAATTATGAATAATTGCAGTCCAGAGACAGTCCAGAATATAAAGAAGTTCCAGGAGGGTGCTGCTTTCTCAGATGGAAGTACTAACCTATCACTTCAATGGTAACGACAAAGGATGAAAAGAACAGAAAGTGCACACTTCTTGGTGCAAATAATGTTTTATATTCAATTAAAAGGACAAACAAATAACAGCAATACACTCACAAACATCTGGTAAAATCAGGCAGTATGTGGTAATCCATAGAATCGTGCTGGAGTTTTGCAGAGTCTTCTTTCTGTGGGGATATTGTGCCAGCTTCTACAACGCGTCCGTTGCCTGCTTCCGCCCTTCCAGTAGCTGGAGTCTCCTTCCGTGTCACGTGACGTCTTCCTTGTGCGTCACAACGTGATCTCCTCCGTAAGGCGTCGCAAAAGCTCAGCAGTTCAGGGATGATCACACCACAGCCCGGACTAACTAGTCAGCCCGCTCCCTGTCTTCTCCCTCACATCTTTTAGCTCTGTATTACTCTTGCAGTCACGACCTTTCTTGCACCATACAAGTCACCCTACGCGTTTAGAGGCGTGGCCTCTTCATCAGGGTGTGGCTTGTTATGGTGACGTGCTCCCTTTTATACTTGGTATCTACAAGGTTCATCTTAAGGCTTGCTGCCTCCCCCTACTGGCGGGAATTGTATTTTAGGTTGTGTATAATGGATGTGTTAGTATTTAGTTGGAGTTTTTTGTAATATTTATGTGCATAATATGTCTTATATATTAGATTTTAAGTTAGAATATATTGTGATCTTTTCATTCGTATTCGAATATATATATATATATATATATATATTTTTATTTTTTTTAATATTCCTAATGTTTTTATTAATGTATAAGAATTGGAACTATGTGTAGGGTTTTTATGCTAGTGTCCTGATATACAGCATATTTATATTATATTGTATTGTATTTTTTCTGATTAGTTAATGTGTTTTAGATTTGTTAGCTGTACTTAGGTATTATCACCAGTAGGGGGAGGCAGCAAGCCTTAAGATGAACCTTGTAGATACCAAGTACAAAAGGGAGCACGTCACCATAACAAGCCACACCCCTGATGAAGAGGCCACGCCTCGAAACGCGTAGGTTGACTTGTAGGGTGCAAGAAAGGTCGTGACTGCAAGAGTAATACAGAGCTGAACGACGTGAGGGAGAAGATAGGGAGCGGGCTGACTAGTTAGTCCAGGCTGTGGTGTGATCATTCCTGAACTGCCAAGCTGTTGCGACGCCTTACGGAGGAGGAGATCACGTGGTGACGCACGAGGAAGACGTCACGTGACATGGAAGGAGACTCCAGCTACTGGAAGGGCGGAAGCAGGCAGCGGACGCGCTATAGCAGCTGGCACAGTATCCCCATGGAAAGAAGACTCTGTAAAACTCAATCACACTGTAAGCAGGCATGTTCCCCTGAGAGTGGGAGATGCCATGGAGTGAGCTTTTAACCATTTAAATGTGGGAGGGAGTGAGCTTCAATTAGGTATATTGACAGATTTATTATAAATCATTCTTCCTGGCAATGCACAGGTTATTAAGAATCTATATCACTGTACCATATATAAGTTTTTCTGGATGTGCACTGAGCGTTGTCTGTGTTTTATGTTATGTCTCTGGTTTTAAATATATATATTGCCATGCTCAGTAGCACTCTTCTGTGAAACTTATAAGCTTATATATATGTTGTGGGTATTTTGGGGGTTCAATATGAGCTTGTAGGTGTTCTGTATGTTTTATAATTCTTGTTCAGCTAGTCGTAGCTGATTGGCGGGTGGCAACCTCCTACCTAATTGAAGCTCACTCCCTCCCACATTTAAATGGTTAAAAGCTCACTCCATGGCATCTCGTACTCTCAGGGGAACTTGCCTGCTTACAGTGTGATTGTGACAAATCTATTACAGAGTGCTTTCCTGGTAATGTACAGGTTAATAAAAGCTTCAATCAGACTTAGAACTTTTGCAACTAATATTGACAGATTTATTATAAATCATTCTTCCTGGCAATGCACAGGTTATTAAGAATCTATATTAGTGTTAGGGACCCTTGAAACGTGGTCTGCCGTGCAGTTGGCTCAAGGGCTTACAACAATTTGGCCAAAATGTTAAACTAAAAGATCATTTTATTTATTAGTTATTTATACATGTATATTTAGGCACTGTACCGTATTTAAGTTTTTCTGGATGTGCACTGAGCTTTGTCTGTGTTTTATGTTATGTCTCTGGTTTTAAATGATTACCACATACTGCCTGATTTTACCGGATGTTTGTGAGTGTATTGCTGTTATTTGTTTGTCCTTTAAATTGAATATAAAACGTTATTTGCACCAGGAAGTGTGCGCTTTCTGTTCTTTTCAGGCTTCTTGCATTAGCAAGCATGCATTAAAGTTTTTTTTCAGCCTGTACTATTATCTTATCTGCTCCTTCCTTTCTGCTCCGACTTGGTTTAGTCTTTAGAAGTTTTCTAGTATTATCTGTATTTACTATGGGTGTCTCACTGCTTGTCAAACTCGCACTTGCCCCCATTCTACCTCCATACCACCTTGTATCCTCCTCTATTCCATGTAGTTCATTATCGGTTTCATTCCTCTCCCCCCTCCATCCTAGTTTAAAATCTCCTCCAACCTTTTTAGCATTCTCCCCCCTAGCACAGAAGATCCCTCTTCATTGAGGTGCAATCCGTCCCTAGAATATAGATGGCACCTCTCAGAAAAGGAGTCCCAGTGCTCTAAAAACCCAAACCCCTCCTTCCTGCACCACTTTCGTAGCCATGCATTAGTTTAAGTTCTTTCAAAACTAAGGCTGTCTCACATTTTAATCTGGTAGTAAACTGTTACATAAGCCTATAATATACATCTTCTCTAACTGTGCATGCAATGTCTTGTATATAATGTATAACCCTGTTCATTTATGTAACTATATTTGTAACCATGTATCATTTGTCATTTTAACTCTATGCCCAGAACATACTTGAAAACGAGAGGTAACTCTCAATGTATTACTTCCTGGTAAAACATTTTATAAATAAAAATAAATAAATAAATATGGCACCATCTGATAGCCATGGGTCCAACTCCTGAATTCATCAGCAAGATACAGAGGAAGTTGCTGGACTTTCTCTGGATGGGGACTCTGCTGGTGTTGTGGGCCTCCCTCTGGGCGAGGGCAGTCATGGAGTTATGTGTATCTCAGCTAAATGGTGGGTATGATTAATTCAAATCCAGAATCCGGTGCCCAAAAGACGACACAAACAAATGATACAGATATGACAATCCAGTTCAATTTTTACACATTTATGCAGCAGCAGTGGAGGTCATATAAGTACATAAACAGACAGCACAGTTTAAAGCACAGCAATGGGGACTTCTTTCACCCCTGCAAACCTTTTTATGGGACTTTGGGAGCACACACATATCTCCAGAAGTACTAATTAATTTCGTCAACACATTATATTTTATAAGCACTACATAGATGATTTGATCTTTTTGGGGGATGGTGACACAGTTTCTTTGAATAATTTTATTCAAACATTGAATAATAATTACATTAATTTAAAATTCACGTTTGAAACTAATCCACATCATATTAAGTTTTTGGATGTGACATTCTTAATACTGTACAGTAGATATGATTAATTTGATACAAACAGGTATCTACAGTAAACCCACTCCAGGAATTCCTTCCTTAGCGCTGCAATCAGCCACCCAAGGTCCCTAATCCGCAGAATCCCCAAGGGACAATTTATTTGGTACAAAAGACTCTGCTCTGTGCGATTCATTTTGGAACATTCACGGGAGCTGAGTCAAAAAACTTAAATCCAGGGGGTATCGACAGGATGACATAGAGATGGCCTTCGAACAAGCTGCTGTAAATACACTGATAGGAGAGAGTTAGTGTGTCATAAAACCTTTAATAATAATTAAAATAGATCTTTTCACAGTCCTTTATTCATAACTCAATACAATAAGCAAGTGAATCAAATTCACAGCATAATACACAGACATTGGGACACATTAAAATTGGGTGCAGACCTCCAGTCAATTGTACAGCAGGGTCCCAGATTTGCATTTAGGAGACCGAGATCATTGACTTCATCTCTGTCCCCATGTCTGTTTCGCTCTAACGCCATGACCAATCATATTTGTGGTATCCCTAAGGGCTTTTATAAATGTGGCCACTGTGGTTTCTGCCAATATGCCAAGTCTACAAAAAAACTGAATTGTGCACAACACAAAACGAGTCACAAGATCACTACCTATATTAATTGCCATATGAGCCATGTAGTTTACATGCTTCAATGTGGCTGTGGCAAGAAGTATATAGGTAGAACTATCAGACCTTTAGTAATATGGATATTTGAACATGTAAGGCTGATTAGGAGAAGTGATGAGTCACATCCAGTGTCTAGACACTTTAGAAATTATACTCAGGGTGGTATACATAGTTTTCGGTTCACAGGGATTGAACACATTAAACCAAACATTTGAGGGGGTGATAGATTACAAACTCTGAATTGAAAATAAATGTTTTGGATTTTTGCATTGGATACCCTCCATCCCAAAGGCATTAATGTGGAATGGGAATTAAATACATTTTCTGTGATTGCCATTTTTCTGTGATTGATGTTTTATTTAGAATAACATTCTATTTGGTTTATTTATAGGAGTATGTATGTTCATGTTGCTACATATTTATCTTTCTAGTTACATTCTTTATATGGTGCATTTTAGATCATTACAACGTTTGTTACATTATTATTACTATAGAGATAGAGTTTATGTAGCCCTTCTTTCCATATAGATGTACTAGCTGATATACCTGGCGTTGCCCGGCATTGAATTTTCCCGCTCCTCCTCTCTCTCCACTCCCCCCTCTCTCTCTCCCCCCCATTGCCATCTCTCTCTCGCCATTGCCATCTCTCTCTCTCCATTGCCATCTGTCTCTCTCCATTGCCCTCTCTCTCTCCATTGCCCTCTGCCTCTCTCCATTGCCCTCTCTCTCCCCTCCCTTTCCCCTTTCTCCCCTGTTAACAGCAATCATGGCCCCCTTGCACATGAATGTGGCCCCCTGTGTAAACAGCTGTCCCCCCCCTGTTCACAGCGCCGTCCCACCCCCACCCCCACTCACATGTCCAATGTCCCCCCCTTCAGAGGGCAGTGGGTGTATGAGTGACTGGGTTGGTGGGTGAGTGACTGGGTGGGTGAGTGATTGACTGGATGGGTGAGTGACTGGGTGGGTGAGTGACTGGGTGGGTGGGTGAGTGACTGGGTGGGTGGGTGAGTGAGTGACTGGATGGGTGAGTGACTAGGTTGGTGGGTGAGTGACTGGGTGGGTGAGTGACTGGGTGAGTGAGTGACTGGGTGAGTGGGTGAGTGGGTGGGTGGGTGACTGAGTGGGTGAGTGAGTGTGTTATCTCTCCCCCCTGCATCTCTTCTTCCCCACCCCTGCTGTCCCCATACCTGAAGTAGTGGTGGAGGCTGCAGGTAGGAGCCGGGGAAGGGAAAGGGCGGTGAGGCGCGGGTGCTGTGAGGCGGCCGTGACAGAAACAGCTGTAGGGAGGGAGGAGGACGTCCGGCCATTCCCCCGCTGTCTTGGCCGGTCGTTCACACCCCACCCCGGAACCTTCCGTCTGCTGTTCATGAGACAGAGGCGCGTGCATGCGCCGTGCGCTGTCCGTGGATCTGAGGCGGAAGGCAGGAAGCTGATGGCCACATCTACAACCCCACAAATTTCAGATTTATATATTAAGATTTCAGACCTATTTGTCAATTTATATATAATTATTCTATTGTGTAAATGACAGATATTCCACTTACTCGTGTCATCATAGGTAAATTGTACAGTAGTTTAGTTCTGTTGATTTTAGATTTTTTGTACAACTTAGTTACAGTATATCTTAATTGGTTTTAACATTAGTTATTGTCAATATGTGTGTGTGTGTGTGTGTGTGTGTGTGTGTGTGTGTGTGTGTGTGTGTGTGTGTGTGTGTGTGTGTGTGTGTGTGTGTGTGTGTGTGTGTGTGTGTGTGTGTGTGTGTGTGTGTGTGTGTGTGTGTGTGTGTGTGTGTGTGTGTGTGTGTGCTGAATGTGCAATCATGTGCATGCATAGTTATATATTATTGTTTTTTAATTTTATTTTGATTCAAATGCAATTTATATTCTTTATTTCTTTAATTTACATACAATTCTTAGGTTTTGTTTTTTTATGTTTTATAATGCATATCTACATTGTGTTTTTTTTTTGTACAAATGTTATTTTTACATTGTTTGTCCAGTTATTTGATATCCTGCTATCATTTGTATAAATTCATCTGTGTAACAACTGATTGTGCAGATCTGATTGGCCACCAGCCAAGGCAATTAGTTAGGAAGCCCTATATCTGGCCCTGCTGCAATCTAATCACTCTTAGATAAAGCACTTCCAGTGTGGAACATTGTAACAGGGGAGTAATCCCTGTTCAAGTAATGTGCCTTTAATCTAGCAGTGTGGTGGTTAACTGCTGGTAGTCAATTAATAAACACCACCTGCCTGATTTAGATTGCTTACAAAAGCCTATCTGTTGAGACAGGAAGTGGGACTCCTTAGCTCACGTGTGAGCTGAACTTTGGAGACAGAGCAGAGGTTCTTGAGTCTCCCAGGAGAGACTGACCAAGAGAACACAGATCTCTGGAGTTAACCATGTCTTGAGCTCTGCCAGAAGACACAGCAGAGCTGCTTCCAAGACAGAAGGGAAATTTCTAAACCTGAATGCTGACAAACCCTGAAGAAAAGGTAGCAACCAGGGACAGAGAAGATTTTCCCTCCAAACTACAAGGAACAGATAAGACTTTTATTACAAGACTTTTTATATCTGTTCATTTCATGCTATGTGTTTGGGGCTGGGAGACATGCTTAACTAAGGGAGTTGTGAATTGCATATTATTTCACTGTAAAAAGTCAGGAATTGAAGGCCTCAGGGATTCCAAGGTGTTAGAGCAGGAGGGGTAACTCAGTTTTGCTTGAGTACCCACATCCTGTGCTAACACAGGGCTAGCCAGCCACCATTTTCCAGAACCCAGACTCTGTGGAGCTTGGACAGCGAGTGGGCTCAGTATGTAAAGAGGCAGAGGTGCAAGGTTGGCGCATGCCCCTTTACAGACTGAATAAATGTGCACTCCGGCTTTACAATACCAGCAAATCGGTGATTGACTGGCAGGAGAATTCCCACACTCTGATAGGCTGTAGATGTTGGTGAAGGAGACACTGAAACCCATAAGGGGACTTGCAGCCAATCACGAGTGCAGATTCCAAGCGGCAAACCAACAGTGGCAAATTCAAAGATGCTCTGTACTGAATAGACGCAAGTCGGCTTCAAGGATTTTCAACTCAAAAAAGATTTTAAGTCCTGCTTTTGAGAATGTAGCGGTCGCGGTTGGCATTGCATGCCCAAATCAGTTCCAGAACTTTCGTGAGTACCTACCGGTCAAGGAAAAGGGCTCCTACAGAGGTCATTTTTGTGAATTTCGTTTAGAGGATAGATTTATTCGTTAGCCCTGTTCCCAGTAAGTGTGTTAACTGTGTAAATTGTGTTGCATTGTGTGTATGTCTTTTCCTGAAATAAATTACAATTTATTTTACCTCCTTGCTTTGCTCAGTCAATGATCCCGGTATAAAAATGTGTTAATAAACCTGGTCTCCTGTGACACACAACTTTAATTTTTTTAGTAAAAAAACAACTGTGTATTATCAGGTTTTTATTTTCTAAGTATAACTATCAAGTACAAAATAAATGATGCCGATAAATATATTTTTTTATTTTAAAGTTGCAGAATTATGTAAAAAAAATACCTCATAAGGATTCATTGAACCCAGATGTGTTTTTTGATGAAAATGGAGAATTGGAGACCATGTATTGGATCAATAACTGGATAAAGCTGCCCAACACAACCATGCTTTTAAACAATGTCGGCATTTTCAAACAATGGCTTCCAGAAGATCAGGAGTTTCTCATTAACTCAAGTGCCATAATATGGAAGAATAACACGAACCAGGTGAGAAGCAATTGTATATATTAAATCAAATGAGAATTATTTTACAGCAAAAGCGCATTTTGACATTTCCAACTTTGTATGTGACTTACTGAAAATATACACCTCTTACAAGCATTTATTTACTGGGTCAGACAAATAGTATAGTATTTCTTCAAGGTATGTATGTATATGTCAGATAGATTACAGGATCCTTAATTAGACAGTAATAGTTAGGTACTTTTTTTTTAATCTGTTTATTTATCAAGCTTGATAAGCGCATTACTTATAGATTGAAATAAGAAAATCTTTAAGCAGAGGGAAGAGTGAGTAATGACGGTACACAAAAGAGAAGGGAGAAAAGGGAAATGGTAAAATGGTAAAATGGTAAAATGGTATGGAAATGGTAATATTTAGATATATGTTACATTACACAGTTAACATGACAAACAAGCTTTTAGATACTTCATGAACGAGTTAAGAGTCATATATACTGTGACCGTAGGGGGTAGCCAGCCATTATAATAAAAGGGGAAGCCCGGCTGGCTACCCCTATATACGTGGTTCCCCGTCAGCTTATCAGCACCTATAAGCCAGCGACAATATGTGTGTGTTTGACCTCTTATATGTTATAGGTAGAAAACTGGGACTTCGGGAAAGGGACCCTAATAATGGATATTGGGGGGCAAAAAGGGTTAGCATTTATGTAAAATGTTTCTTGACAAAGTTACCGGTTGGCCCATAAATTTACCCACGAATCGCACCTAATTTGCGGGTACGCGTATGCATCTTCATAACGTTATGGTTTCCTATTTAATATTGCCCAGCCAGCAAGTTCTCAGAACTTGATTTTAAAACTTGGCTGCTTGGACAGGTTTTACCACCCAAGTTCCCGAGCCCAAGTTGTAGAAATGAAATGTATTTGAAAATGGTATTCATCGCTATTGAGTCAGAACCGGTAATCCGATTAGCCGGTATTCCTGCATAGAGAAGGTGGCTCAAAGGGGAGGATTTGAGTAGTGAGTTGTCAGGCCCTCTGGTTGAGTGGGTAAAACGGTGAACTAGGTTCCAGAGATAATGCTCTCCGTGGGGGGAGACACTTTGCTCTCTCAGACACTGTGTAGCCTACCCAGCGAGAGATATGGGGCTGACAAGGGTAAGCCATTGCTCGTAGGCACGGTTCCCATTGGCCAGTTCAAATTTCCCACTCACCAGCTACCTGAGCACCTCAGTACACCCCTTCCTCTGATGGATGCAACAAGCTGAGCCTCCAGCTTGTGACTGGCTGTTGCACTACAATCCGTGCTCTGATAGCCACCAGTCCCTGTTCCATGTTAGACATAGGCCACCGAGGTCTAGGTAAGGGGACTGTCCGATCAAAGTACGAGTAGATTCCTAGGCTTTGTTCAGTGAAGCAGAGGCGGGCTTTTAAAAGGTGCTTTATTCACAATAGCAAAGCACTCGACATTGAGGTGCTGGGGAAGCCTAGCAAAGCTGAGGACAAGTTTTGGAGAGGCAGCCAAGTTCTCCTATCGAACGAAGACCCATCCAACGGGGTAAGCCAGATAGCTATCCTGTAGGTAGTACAATGGTGTTCTGGAACATGGAGCGGACAGGGTAAGCCCTCCTGAAGTAGGCACCCTGCGCCTAGTTGAGGCTACTGTCTCCCCCCCAGATCCACAGTTGTGGTGTATTTACCAGTTTTTGTGTTACCTTGTATGCCTGCTGGTTTTACCAGAATAAACCTCATTTTATTCCACTTCCTTGTCTTGCCTAGTGAAATTGATCCTGAAAGGTAAAGGTTTTAAAAGTACTGGTCTCCTGTTAAATATACCATGGTTCCCAAACCTTATCAAATGATCAAATGATATAATACTATATGTAATGTTTACATTACTTCCCATGTTTTACTGCAAAGTTGAATGAAGGTGTGGCGTCTTACTGTAATACTTTGGCATCTAATTTTAGGCTACTGTATTATCCAGTGACAGTTAGGATGTGTGTTGCCACCAAAATGATAACAAAACACCTTCTTGTGGAAGCTAAGATAAGTTTAGGAAACTTATGTTATAAGAAGGAGCCCTTCAAACTTTGAGTGGTTAGGAACAGATCAGGGGGACCTAGGAGCAGGAGTAACCACTAGTCAATGTTCCAACAGAAAATTAGCTTATTAGGCCCAAAGACTGCCCAGCAGGAGGATGGGATCAAAAGTGTGTCAATGAGAAGAGAGGACCTGGGGAAGAAGATCTTGATAGGATGGTCCTGATTCAGCCACAAGTGTAAGACTCCACTGGGTAGCCCCAACACCCATATGGACTGTAATCCTAGTTTAACAAACCGGGAAAAGCCTTGCCAAGTAAATATGGACTTTGTTCAATAAACCCTTTTTATTTAAGTTGTGCTGTTGTCCCCCTGCCCAGTAACAGCACCCACTACTCCTTAGAGACTATGAGGCTTATTAATTAAACTTTGATAAGTGCGTTATCGCAATATAAATGACCTTATAGTGCAATATTTCATTTGTTGCCATTTACAAAGCTCAGATAACAGTGCAAAATCACACTAAAACAGCTTTTTATATTACTATAACACTTTGGCTAAAACAAGACATGTGGTAAGCCAAAAATTGCCCCAAATTACATTTTTTGCCAGAAACTGCAGTTCACTGAACTCCAATATGAATATAGTAATATAAAAACGTGTAATCTTTTCTTGCCAGCTAAAGGGACGCACTATAGGAATTGCAATATTAATAAATGAGTTTATTTTAGTTTTACTACATAGGATTGATACCGAAGGCCCCTAGAGACCCCAACTTTAATTAACTTTAGTAGTATCCATGAGGCGCGGTGAGGCCGAGCACAGCTAAACAAGGACTTCACAGGATTCCAGTGATGTAGTAAAAAACTTCTTTATTGAGGCATCATGGTGCAGACAGGAACAGGAGAACTCACTCTTACGCGTTTCACGCCTATTTCAGCGCTTCGTCAGAGAGTAAAGAATGAGTGTGCTGTGACCCTCTCTTATAGAGCACACTAAGTGTTTGAAATTGCATACAGCCGCCATAACCGGAAAATGGAAGTGACGTGGCTTCGCCCGAGAACCGGAAGTGACGTAACGGGATGGAAACAGCTCCATGCTTGTTTACAAACAAACCCTGTCGTCATAGTAATGGCAAGTCACTTCCTGATTCTGGAGCAATGAAATTCATATACAGAGGTGAACACAGCACAGATATCCCCCTAGACAAGTGAACAGAATTAAAAAGACGCGGTGATATTTAAAAACAGAAATAATTATTAGTCAACTATACAGAGGAAAGGTACAAACATATTATAGTAAAGTATTCAAACATGATAATACTTAAATAAAGTGATGCATATATTACATTAACCCTTCGGTCTCACAATAAGATGACATGAAAAAAAGGGTATTATAAGCAAAACAAAGTCTAATGTATCCGAAACATAAACACTAAGGAAAAAGTGTAAAATGAAGGTATACATATTGACAGAGCACATAATAATAATGTTAGCATGTGTGCAAGATGTATTTAGGGACAAAAAGTATTGATTAACCCTTCCTATTGGTTAAAGACCCAATGGACAATATATTGGAGACTTTGTACATATGTCCAAGAAAAGTTATGTACCATATGAATTTGTATACAGAGGGACAGATATGATGTTAAAGGATATATTTTATTTTTAAAGGAAATGTTTTAGCTCCCAGTCTGTATTTATACCCCCGGGTGATAATGACCCGAGGGTATAAATCCAAAACATTTCTCTTTGATTGAGAATGCCTTCTCTATCACCTCCTCTGATGTGTTTGGGGACATGTTCTAGGGCGCTGAACGTGAACGTCTCAAGTGAACCCAACGGGCAGTGATAAAAATGTTTTGACACTGGTAGGTTTAAGTCATCCTTTTTTATAGAACGTAAGTGTTCTGATATCCTAATTTTTAATGGACGAATCGTCCTACCTATGTAAGTGCTGCCACACGCACAGTTCAGCTTATAAATCACATAGTTGGTTTGACATGTCATGACATGTTTCAGTTTAAATTTTTGGCCTGTGTGTTTACTAGTGACTTCCAAAAGTGGAGTAGCAAATTTACAATATGTACAGTAACCACATTTATGGAACCCTTTAGGAAGGTTCTTGTGTTTTTGTTCTAGTGAGAATAAGCTTGGTGATAAATGATAACCAATAGTTTTGGCTTTTTTGTATACAAATTTCGGAACATTAGACACAACAGTAGCTAGATCTTTATCTAGCTGTAAGAACTTCCAATGCTTTGCTGTGATAGTTTTTATATGATTAGCCTGATTACTATAAGTGGTAATAAAGAGTGGAGTGTCTGAAGTTTGTTCAGAAGAAATGGTATGTCTTGGTTGATTTTTCTTGGATGATGTAACAAGCAATGTTTTCCGTTCAATTTTCAAGGCATTACTGAAAGCAGATTGAATATTGCTTTCAGAATAGCCTCTGCTCCTAAATCTGTCATTTAACATTTCTGACTCTTTTAAGAATGACTCTTCCGTGGAGCATATCCGTCTTAGTCTAAGATATTGCCCAGTTGGAATACCACGTAGTAAGGGTCTCGGATGGCTACTGTTGGCCCTAAGGAGAGAGTTGCGGGCATTGGGTTTCCGGAAAATGTTAGTCTGAATTTTGCAATCAATATCAACATATAAATTAATATCTAAGAAGTTGATATGGTTAATATGAAAAGTTGAAGTAAATTTCAAATTAAAGGTGTTGTTGTTCAAATAATCTATAAATGCCCCCAATGTCGAGTAATCTCCCCTCCATATCAGAATGAGGTCGTCAATGTACCGACGATAGAAAATAATATTATTACGGAACGGATTAGTGTCACCAAAAATATAAGTGTTTTCCCAAAAACCCATAAACAAATTCGCATAAGAGGGTGCAAAAGAAGTCCCCATAGCAGTGCCCTGTTTTTGAAGATAAAAGTGCTGGTCAAATAAAAAATAATTGTGTTGTAATAAGAATATGATGCAGTCTAACAAAAATGTGATTTGTGGAGTGTGTAAATTGGAGGTGTTAAGAAAGTGAGTGACTGCTTGAATGCCTAATTGGTGACTAATAATAGTGTATAAGGATGCCACATCTAGTGTAACCCAAAGATACTGTAGTCATGACACCATTTGATGTTGTTTAACATAGTTAATAAATGTGTGGAGTCTCTGAGATAGGAGGGGAGGTCTCTCACTAGGGTCTGTAAGAAATCATCCACATACCTAGATACACCATCTCCCAAAGATCCAAAGCTAGAAATGATTGGTCTGCCAGGTGGATTGGCCAAAGACTTATGGATCTTTGGGAGATGGTGAAAAATAGGTATTGTGGGAAAACGATTGGTTAGGTAATGAGATTCCTGAATAGATAACACCCGCAACTCTTTGCCCAGATCAATGAGTGTATTTAGTTCCACAAGATACAGAGTTGTAGGGTCCTTCTCCAACCTATGATAAGAAGTCTTGTCATTGAGCTGTCTCATAGCCTCATTCAGATAGTATTCTTTTGACATGACCACAATTGCCCCGCCTTTATCGGCGTTTTTAATAATTATCTTATCATTAGATTTCTATTGATATAGAATGTTACGTTCTGTCTGGCTCAAATTGTCAGGTCTGATGTTGGAGAAGGTGTATCCTTTGGCCAAAATTTGTAGGTCACGTTCAACTAGTTTCTCAAACGTTTCTAAAAAGGGTCCTTTATTATAAGTGGGACAAAAAAGTGATCTATTTTTTAGACCAGAGTTTTTACTATGTGTAAGGAATGTTGTTACATCCTCCGAATCATCTTCCTCTTGGTCAGCAAGAATATCTGTTAAATCTTGAATAATTGTACATTCTTTAAAGCTGAAGAGGTCTTGGTTCATTGTGTCCATCAGGGGCTCTTTTGGAGATTCAGGAGCCTCTGGTGGAGACAAGGTGACAGGAGGTTCATTTTTGTTGTTAAACAATTTTTTTAGAGACAATTCTCTAATAAACCTCTGAACATCTATAATAGTAGAAAATAAATCAAAATTATCGTTCAAGGCAAAATTTAAACCTTTGTTCAACAGCTTAATTTCCTCAGTATCTAAATGTATCCCAGATATGTTAATAACATTATCACTATCTATATTCAATTGTCCATCTTTCTCTTTTTCTCTTTTTGTGTTTTTTCTTTTGGCCGAGCGCCTTGTTCTTTTGAATAGTTTTTTGGAGCCTTAGATTGGTAAGATGTGGAGGATTCATATCTTCGTGTGTACGAGGTTGATGGTCTATTATCCTGCTCCTCCTGACCACGGCTATACCTCTCTTTGTCTGCGCCATTGGAAAAAGATACAGATGATGGACGTCCCTCAATGTCTGAAGTGTCTGACATACTAGACATTTCTGCTCTATTCTTTAAGATCGTTTTATTAGGTGTAGATTTGGTAGGATATTCTGTGTATTTCTGTTGATATCTTTTTGGATTTTTATTTTTATTGGCATTCCTGTATTGGATAGGTTTTTGCCACATATATATTTGGTTATGTACAGTACATAGTCCATTTTGTCTCTTTCATATTTCTTTTGTTTTTGGGTCATTAAATCTTGCTCCATCGCTTTAATATGTTTGCTAAGTTTCTCATCACAGCTGTCAAAGTCCTCCATGTCTTGTAAACTATTTAGGTTTAATTGCAGGTCTGTCACTACTTTGGATGTGGTTTTTTTCTCATCCATCTTGTGTTCAATAATGAGGTCAACAAGTTTGAATGAACATTCATCAAGCAATGTGATCCATTTTGATTCAAACTCTTTTGATGGGAACCCGAAAGAGTGTGTTTTTGTTATCCTCAAGCCTCTCGGTATTCTTTTGGCTAACCGGTAATTTTCTAACGTAGTTATATCCCACCATAGGCGTATGTCTGTAGATAGTGCCTTTTCAAACTTGTTGAAAAACATGGGTAAGTCAATATCCTCATCATCACTAGGCAGAGTCAGGCCCTCAAACACTTGTGCTGCTTTCTTACTTCTTTTAGAATTATCAGTGCAGTTATGTGCATAAGACATGGATTTATGTTGACTGGTGTCTGAGTCCTCTGATGTGCACTCCATGATCCCTGTCTGTCACCATGTGAAGTCAAATAAAAATATAAACAAATAGTCCTAATAGGACAATTACTGGAAATCCTTAGTCCTGAATAATGTATTGAGTAACCTTGTGGGTCATGAGCCACTATGTAGAGTATAAATGCAGGGTACACGAACAAAGTTCAATAATAGTGCTCCAATGACAGTCGGTCCCATTCATATAATAATTCACAGTTTCTTGATTGTAGAGAAAAGTTCATAAAGGTGTAGTCATATGTAGGTGAGTATTGTGGTATTTAGGTGAGCGTGAGACATAGACATATATATAATGTCCTGGTGAGTGCAGTAGATGGGGATGTATGCGCTCCAAACACTGGACTACCAATAAGGACAATGTCTAAACACGCCTGTAGACATCTTAGAAAATACCTCCCAATGAATGGTAAAGTTCAATAACTCACATAGACTTGTCCCGTTTTCTTCTGGTGGGCGTGCATCCGCAATGGAGTCAATCTAGTAGTATCCACGAGGCGCGGTGAGGCAGAGCACAGCTAGACAAGGACTTCACAGGATTCCAGTGATGTAGTAAAAAACTTCTTTATTGAGGCATCATGGTGCAGACAGGAACAGGAGAACTCACTCTTACGCGTTTCACGCCTATTTCAGCGCTTCGTCAGAGAGTAAAGAATGAGTGTGCTGTGTCCCTCTCTGTCATTCTTAAAAGAGTCAGAAATGTTAAATGACAGATTTAGGAGCAGAGGCTATTCTGAAAGCGATATTCAATCTGCTTTCAGTAATGCCTTGAAAATTGAACGAAAAACATTGCTTGTTACATCATCCAAGAAAAATCAACCAAGACATACCATTTCTTCTGAACAAATTTCAGACACTCCACTCTTTATTACCACTTATAGTAATCAGGCTAATCATATCAAAACTATCATAGCAAATCATTAGAAGATCTTACAGCTAGATAAAGATCTGGCTACTGTTGTGTCTAATGTTCTGAAATTTGTATACAAAAAAGCCAAAACTATTGGTTATCATTTATCACCAAGCTTATTCTCACTAGAACAAAAACACAAGAACCTTCCTAAAGGGTTCCATAAATGTGGGAACTGTACATATTGTAAATTTGCTACTCCACTTTTGGAAGTCACTAGTAAACACACAGGCCAAAAATTTAAACTGAAACATTTCATGACATGTCAAACCAACTATGTGATTTATAAGCTGAACTGTGCGTGTGGCAGCACTTACATAGGTAGGATGATTCGCCCATTAAAAATTAGGATATCAGAACACTTACGTTCTATAAAAAAGGATGACTTAAACCTACCAGTGTCAAAATTTTTTATCACTGCCCGTTGGATTCACTTGAGACGTTCACGTTCAGCGCCCTAGAACATGTCCCCAAACACACCAGAGGAGGTGATAGAGAAGGCATTCTCAATCAAAGAGAAATGTTTTGGATTTATACCCTCGGGTCATTATCACCCGGGGGTATAAATACAGACTGGGAGCTAAAACATTTCCTTTAAAAATAAAATATATCCTTTAACATCATATCTGTCCCTCTGTATACAAATTCATATGGTACATAACTATTCTTGGACATATGTACAAAGTCTCCAATATATTGTCCATTGGGTCTTTAACCAATAGGAAGGGTTAATCAATACTTTTTGTCCCTAAATACATCTTGCACACATGCTAACATTATTATTATGTTTTCTGTCAATATGTATACCTTCATTTTACACTTTTTCCTTAGTGTTTATGTTTCGGATACATTAGACTTTGTTTTGCTTATACACTGGCGACACACTTTATTCGAGCTCGGCTAGTCCCACGAATTCGGGTATACCCGGGTGTATTGAGGTTTGTGACTGTTTTCTGCCCGAGTGCATTGAGGTATTTTCCAGGCAGGGATTGAAGCATTTTATTCCCGCTGGCTGCAATACTGCACAGTATATATATATATACTGCATTACAATTCATGAATTTATGCCATCTGGTAGACACGCGAAGCATTGCAGCCTATTAAATCCTAATCATTATCATTTAACAGATCAGCCGCCCGTCAGCCAGGCATGAACCCAGGCTGGGAAGGCAAATGCAACGGGGCTTGTCAGAGGTGAGGAGCGGCGCATTCCAGGTATCTGCCAGGTACATACTGGGTATTTGCTTGAATAAAGTGTGTCGGTGCAGTAATACCCTTTTTTTCATGTCCTCTTATTGTGAGACTGAAGGGTTAATGTAATATATGCATCACTTTATTTAAGTATTATCATGTTTGAATACTTTACTATAATATGTTTGTACCTTTTCCTCTGTATAGTTGACTAATAATTATTTCTGTTTTTAAATATCACCGCGTCTTTTTAATTCTGTTCACTTGTCTAGCGGGATATCTGTGCTGTGTTCACCTCTGTATATGAATTTCATTGCTCCAGAATCAGGAAGTGACTTGCCATTACTATGACGACATGGTTTGTTTGTAAACAAACATGGAGCTGTTTCCATCCCGTTACGTCACTTCCGGTTCTCGGGCGACGCCACATCACTTCCGTTTTCCGGTTATGGCGGCTGTATGCAATTTCAAACACTTAGTGTGCTCTATAAGAGAGGGACACAGCACACTCATTCTTTACTCTCTGACGAAGCGCTGAAATAGGTGTGAAACGCGTAAGAGTAAGAGTTCTCCTGTTCCGGTCTGCACCATGATGCCTCAATAAAGAAGTTTTTTACTACATCACTGGAATCCTGTGAAGTCCTTGTCTAGCGGTGCTCTGCCTCACCGCGCCTCGTGGATACTACTAGATTGACTCCATTGCGGATGCACGCCCACCAGAAGAAAACGGGACAAGTCTATGTGAGTTATTGAACTTTACCATTCATTGGGAGGTATTTTCTAAGGTGTCTACAGGCGTGTTTAGACATTGTCCTTATTGGTAGTCCAGTGTTTGGAGCTCATACATCCCCATCTACTGCACTCACCAGGACATTACATATATGTCTATGTCTCACGCTCACCTAAATACCACAATACTCACCTACATATGACTACACATTTATGAACTTTTCTCTACAATCAAGAAACTGTGAATTATTATATGAATGTGACCGACTGTCATTGGAGCACTATTATTGAACTTTGTTCGTGTACCCTGCATTTAATTAACTTTATGCTGGATTGTTATTGTTTTATTTTTAATCGGCAAATGCACTATTATCCAGATCTGGATAATAGAAACTGTCCCCATTACTGTACTGTATGTGTTGGGAGGGTCATGGGGGGAGTTGGGCGTACAGAGGTGGGTAGTAGGGGGTTGTTGTATTTTAATGTTTCTTGGGGGTAGTGGGGTTGGGTGAAGGGGGTAGTGACCTACTGGGTGGTTAGTGGGAGGGGTTAACCTCTTCATTATTTATTCAGTAACCACTATGGTAATAAAGGGGTTAACTCCTCCAGTAACCATAACGGTAGGCCTAATCACCCACCCTGCAGCAACTACCCTCTTCACCCAACCCCTCTAGCCCCAATAAACCAGATACTATGACTAAACCACTTCATTGCCCTAATGGCTAGCCGCTAAGGTAATGAAGCTGCTTTAATATAAATTGTAATAATATAATATGGAAGCAGGGAATCTCCTGTGATGAACTGCATTCATTTCAGCCTCTGGGACCCCCTGCTCCCCGAGGTAGCTGCTCCAGTATGAGGGGCCGGTATCTCATTTGTGTTTAAATGTCCCAGTAACGTGACGCAGGAGATTTAAACAATGCAGGGGGATACTGGCACCCCATGCTGGGGCCTGTAACTCAGGAAACAGGGGATACACGAGGCTGACATTACTGCGGTTCAGATTAGGAGACCCCTTGCTATAATACTGTCCTATTAAAATAAACAAACAGTTTCAGTGCAATAACAGTAAAAAAAAAAATAACAAGTAGTGTGATCTTGCATTTTCTTAGCGCTTACAAAAATGTTGATTTTTCTTAGTGAATACCGTTTTGACACACTTTTTTATAGTGCGTTGAGGTAATGCAAACCCGCTTGGCAATGCACTGAACTTATCGAAGTTTAGTGAATAGGACTTATGTGTTACCTACAGATGTACAAAACTTACTATTTTGGTACCATGGCAAGGCACAAGATTTCACCCGTGCCTACACTTTGCATACCGCAGGCCATCTGCGGGCAGCCAATAGAATCACATTCCGAGTTCTTATGGGGTTAATGTATTTAATTGCAATTCAGGATGTACTCAGCAGATGGCACAGTGAATGTCTTGGTCCATGAAGGCGGCGAACCTATTGAACAAAAGTGAATATAAAGTGCGCAACAACAAACAATAAATACGTGATAAAGTGATATACTAGAGTAAATAATGTGACCTTTGTAAAATTTGGAGGGAGCGTCTGCAGCTGCGACACAGGGGATAGCTCAAATAACCCCTAGAGGAGACAGAATAAAGAAAAGACACCGCGCACAACGCTCATAGTGCATTAAAAATATATAATGTGATGCAAATAAAGGTGAGTATTAAGCGTACATTTAAATAAGTAAAACAGGCATTGGAGGGTTAATGTTACCCATACACCACTCGGGACGACAGTGAAGAAGTCTTCAGTGTGCAGACACACCACTCCTGGCGTCACGATCACTTGCACCCAGACTGGGTCTTGACTGGTAACCAGCTCCTGTTGTAGATAGCAGTTCAGCAGGGCTCACAATACACGCAGTGTCCTCAGATAGGGCAA